>NC_090650.1:440284632-440389632 GCF_040937935.1 Hyperolius riggenbachi
GTGGCAGCGGGCTCCGCTTCCCAGGCTCTCACCCGCCGGTGTGCCGTATGCTCGGCGGACTCCGCCGCGCAGTTGCTTTCTGTGGGGTCCCCTTCGCCGGCCCTTACCCTCCGCATGTTGCGCGCGCGTGCGAGGAGGCAGGATCTTTATGCCTCGAGACGGGGAGTCAGCTGACTAAGCCAGTCAGCTGACTCCATCTCCTCTGGTGATTGGCTGGGGCTCTGGGGCGGCGCTGGGCAGCTCTCTTGCTACATATAGGACTTGCTTGTCAGTAGCAAGTTGTCTGCTGTCGTGAATACATCCGTGTTAGCGCTCAGACCTTAGCTCAGTTTCCTAGGTGTTGATACCAAGGACGTCACACCTTAGATTAGGATTGTATTGTATATTTACCTGTGTTTTGACTCTGGCTATCCCTGACTACTCTTTACTCTAATCGCTCTTGTACTTCTGCCTATCTGATTCAAGTTGCCGACCCTGCCTGTTTACCGACTCTGAATCAGCTTTCCGTTTCTGTACTGCTGCCGCCTTCTCTGTTGCCGAACCTCCGCTTGTCTGACCTTTCTCCCTTCAGTGGAACGTCTCCCACTGAAGGGTTATCTCTGAGGCTTCCCTCTCCGAGACGCCTGCCCCAGCAGACGATTACGCGTACGTTAAAAAAGGGCGCCGGGAAAAAAGGGCGCAGGGTTTTAAAAGATAATCATGAATAACGTTTAAAAAAAAATTTGTGTTATATTTCGTTTAAAAATAATGTTTTATAAAGTTATAAATCATTAAATAATGTGTATAAAATCGGCAATTTTAAAAACGTTAATCTTCCCTGTATAAAAATTGAAATTTATAATAACGTTTTATAAAACATTAATAAGAATTTTACTAAAGCTATACCTAACCCTACTCTCACACAGAACCCTCCCTGTACCTATCCCTAACCCCTAGACCCCCCTGTTGGTGCCTAACCCTAAGACCCCCCTGGTGGTGCCTAACCCTAAGACCCCCCTGTTGGTGCCTAAACCTAAGACCCCCCTGGTGGTGCCTAACCTTAAGACCCCCCTGTTGGTGCCTAAACCTAAGACCCCCTGTTGGTGCCTAAACCTAAGACCCCCCTGTTGGTGCCTAAAACTTAAGACCCCCTGTTGGTGCCTAAACCTAAGACCCCCCTGTTGGTGCCTAACCCTAAGACCCCCCTGGTGGTGCCTAAACCTAAGACCCCCCTGGTGGTGCCTAAACCTAAGACCCCCCTGGTGGTGCTTAAACCTAAGACCCCCCTGGTGGTGCCTAAACCTAAGACCCCCCTGTTGGTGCCTAAACCTAAGACCCCCCTGTTGGTGCCTAAACCTAAGACCCCCCTGTGATAAGCATTAATAACGTTTTAAAAAAATATGGTGCGGTTTTTCGTTTAAAAATGTAAAAAAAAAAAATTGTACGGTTTTTCGTTTAAAAGTAATGTTTTAAAAAAATATTGTACTGTTTTTCGTTTAAAATAATGTTTACAAAATTATAAATCATTAAATAATGTGTAATCATGAGAAACAGTTATAAAACATTAAAATCTCTGGGCGCCCGCTTTTAAAACGTTATTTTTCTCCGGCGCCCTTTTTTCCTGTTGGGGCGCCGATTAAACGATATTTATTATGGGAGTGATGGCGGCGCCCTTTTTGTCCACCTGCCTCATGCGCCCAAATTTCCTGCTTCCAACGATTACTGCCAGGGGCTGAGATTCCTCTCTTTGCTGGGTTTGAGGATCTCACACACGGGGTTCCCATTCAGAGGTAACCACACCTCTGAGGAATTGCCGTGTGGTGGATATTTCCACGAGCCTACAAATTATTGCTGTCGTTATTGTTATTTACTGTGTTAGGTGTGGGAGGTTATTTTCACTTGTATTGTTGGTGATTCTGCAGATCATCAATAATCAGGTGAAATCTGCATTGTTGGTGATACTGCAGATCACCAATAATCAGATTCTCTCTGTTCGCTGACACCGATCCTGACACTAATTGTGCCAGTCACTCAAGCTCTTCAGTGTGTCTTCTTAGTAAGCGGGCCGGTCTCCCTCTGAGCCGGGATCAGCATTGGTCTTGCAGGAATGCAGGTCGGCACTTGCAGTGATGTGAATACGCTCATCTGTGCCTTGCATCCAGGGCCAGATTTGTAATTTTTACCCGCCCAAGCCAAAGATCATCAGACCCAGTCTGTCCATAGCCGGCCCTGCATTAGAGTTTGCAGATAGCAGATGGGCCGCCAGGGACGGAACGGGTCTGGCTGCACCTGTGCCTCATGTGCAGTGTGTTTACTGGTGGAGGTGGAGGAGCAGAGGACTCCACCTCCACCTGTGGCTTTTCAACCTGTGGTACCACCAGTGGCACTTTGCTGTAGCCCAGGTGGTACATGTCACGTTTGCCTGCCACTAATTGCCCAACTGCTGCTTTTCCTGGTCCTCCAGAAAGCACTCTGCAGGCTAACAATCTAATTTTAACCCTTTTCCCCACCAATGCCTCCAACCCCCCCCCCCCCCCCCCCCCCCCCCCCACACACACACACACACTTTTTTTTTAAAGTGTACCTGTACGAGAAGAAAGTGCACTTGTGGGGTACTAACCTCAGGAGAGGGAAGCCTCTGAATCATAAAGAGGCTTCCCCCTTTCTCCTCAGTAGAGGGGATCCAGCGCTGAGACCCCAAAGATCTCCTTGTTAGCGGTCGCGTATGCGCAGTAGCAGCTCTCCACTCGGCGGAAACAGCGGAGCCCGATCGGCCCTATCTACTGGGCAGGCACATTGGTGGTACATCAAAAGTTTCAGGCAATAAAGGTGGTACAATTAGTGAAAAGTTTGAAAAGCCCTACTCTAGGCCATGGGCTATGTGGCCTTGTCAGAAATCCGGCCGTGCATGCGCTGCTATAGGGTACATGCAGCAGAGTACTGCAACATGCTGTCAAGAATCATACCGCAATACGACTCAAATGGCAAGCAATAGAAGGAATATGCAGCTTTTCCCCATGTGACTGCGAATTTGGCCCTAGTAAAAATGGACCCTTAAAGTGGACCTGAACTCTTGCACAGGACAGAAGGAAAACAGAGAGAAATGCACCCTGTTTGTAGTTAGAGAGTTTAACCTGTCCAATTCCCCCTCATTTGTAAGTAATCACAAGTTGTAATTTGTTTTCTCCCGTGTCAGCTGACTGCCATGGCAGATAAGCTCATTTGAAAGCACAGGATGTTAACAATATGTCCACTTCCATGAAAGCAGGAAGTAGGCACACTGCAGATTTCTTGCAGGATTTGTATCAGCTTTATGGTGTTATGAATATTTCCAGATTTATGGTTTAAAAGCCATGCAAATTAAAAATTCAAAGAAAAAATGTTTTTTTAAACTCAGTAAAATGTTACTACGTTTAAAAAAATCAATTTTAAAATTGATTTTTTCAAAAACGACAAGGTGGTTTCGCCGTACCTGGGGCTTCCTCAGTGCCTCCATAATAACCTCTGTGGCCTCTCAGCTTTACCAAGCTCCCATCCATCTTGGATTTATGGCCCCCTATTCAAAGCTCCAACTGAACCCCTTCAGGGGGGGAGTCCGGAAAGCTGAGGTGCCGTGGAGTTCACAGGGGCGCTAAAGAAGCCCCAGGTATGACCTTTTTATATTTTTTGTCAGTTCAGAAAGACAAATATCATAAAAAATTATACAATTAAAATACATACGTATAAATATACATTTCTCCCAGAGTTAAATGCATCAGCTTTTTTTCCTATGTCACTGTCACTTTTAGTAGGTAGTTAAAATATTACAAATCTGTCAGGCTTTGGACTAATCCCTCTCCTCATGAGGGATTTCTCATTTATTTCTTTAGTTGCAAAAGCACGTACTGAACTGTAATTGTCCAACTGCCAAAATACTGAACTGTGCAAAGGAGTTCAGAAGTTGTTTGACCTGTGTGTACAGATCCTTTCCAGAAAGTGTTTTTGTATAGAAAATAGAAGATACTGGGAATTTCCCATGAGGTGATGGACTATTCCAAAATCTGTCAGGTCTGTCAGGTTTTGACTACATACTATAGGTGACTGACTACAACATAGGAAAAATAAATATTTAAAGTGCATTTTAATCTGGGAGAAATGCAAAATTTACATGCATGTATTTTACATGTTTCTATTTTTCGAGAGGTTTATGCCCCTTTTACACTTGCATCTCAAGTGTGCGCTGTGTTACCCTGTTTTACGGCAGGGTAACGCAAAAGCAATGCAAATCAATGACGTTTTTTTCACTATCCAGTCACATTGCACCTGAAGTGTTCATCCCACAGCAATTCTGCTGCACAGCCTGCAGCACATTAGCCCAAGCACTGTGTGTTAAAGGGAACCTTAAGCCAACCTAAAAAAATGAGTTTTACTCACCTGGGGCTACTACCAGCCCCCTGCAGCTGACCGGTGCCCATGTAGACTTGCTCCGATGCTCCTGGCCCCGCCGGCAGCCAGTTCCAGTTTCGGCGACAGGAGCCGACAGGCCTGGGAATGCGAGTGATTCTTCGCGTTACTGGCCACAATAGCAGTATAGAGGGCGCTATTGCGGCCAGGAACGCAAAGTATCACTCGCGTTCCCGGCCTGTCGCCGAAACTGGAAGTGGCTGCCGGTGGAGCCAGGAGCATCGGAGCAAGTCGACGTGGGCACCGGTCAGCTGCAGGGAGCTGGTAGTAGCCCCAGGTGAGTAAAACTCTTTTTTTTAGGTTGGCTTAAGGTTCACTTTAACACGCAGTGCTTGAGGTAATGGAAGTCAATGGGTGATGCAGTAGATGTGAATGATGAAACGTGGTGTATCTCAGCACACATGTGCAGACTGACGGGAATCGGGACATACTTCCTGTCTAGCAGAGAGTACATCACTGAGGGGGGGGGGGGGGGGGGTAGAGCTATGCGTATGACCTTGTTGACGTACTCTGCCACAGGGTCATATGTTAGTAATTTTTTTGCACTGCAGTGGCATGCGTCAGGAGCAGGGATGCTCATCACGAAGTCGTGATCACAAGTAACTTGTGATCACGAGGTCGTAATCGGCATTCGTGATCGACTCTCGATCACGAATGCACTTGTGATTGCACTCGTTACCCGACTCGTGATAACGAGTTACTCTTGCCAAACACAAAAGGATCACTCGCTCCCAGACAGCACTCTGCCACTTATATAGTCTGCAGACTGCCAGTGAGCTAATAAGAAGTGCAAATACATTACACCTAGTCTGCAGTACTTAAAGTGGATCCGAGATGAACTTTTACTCATTGCATAATTGTGCTCCTTTCCTATTGCTTATAGGGCATTCCCCAAGCCAAATATTTTTGTTTTGTTTTAATACTCTAATTCCCTTTTAATGAAACAAGTTTCGCCCACAGTTTTTCAGAGAGCCTTGGCATTTTCAGACAGTAGCAAGGGCTCATGGGAGCTCAGTCTGGGCAGGAGGAGGGGGGGGGGGGGTATTACTAGAAAGAGATTTCAGAGGCAGAGGGAAGGAGGGAGGAGGATTAGGTATTTTCACACTCTGAGTGCTGAAGGTGCAGATAAGGTTGCCTGTGTGTAATGTTTACAAACAACATAGCTGCTGTCATTGTATCACTGGAATAAATAATCATATCCTATTGAAGCTGTTTCGCAGCTCGATTTGCTGTGTAAACTATCTAAAACTTTAAATAAGATGTATAGACAAGTTACTTGCAATAGTTAGTTATTCATCTCGGATCCGCTTTAATTGAGCCGAGGCTAAGCAATTCAGCCAATCGTTGGAGGGTTCAGTTGGGAGGTATGCTAGTGCACATGACAGGTGGGGGCCCTGAGCACTGCCCCCGGGGCTAACCTGCACTCCCCTATTGTGTTACATTTTGGATTGGGGCAGGGCTCGGGGGCCCTGCCTTTCATGTGCACTAGTGCAGCGTTTTTCAACCGCTGTGCCGCGGCACACTAGCGAGCCGCGGGATGTTGCCTCGTGTGCCGTACAGGTCTGGCCTCTCGCCAGACCTGTTCCTACTGTAGGGCGCAGGAGGGGGGAAGCAGCGCTAGAAGGAGGGGCAGTGGAGGCAGCGGTGGGGAGGGGGGAAATATCCCCCTCCCCCTCCCTCACCTGGGACCCCTCCTTCTGCCTCTCTCCACCTCCATTTAGCGGTGGCAAGTGCGGGCTCGGCGGCGGGGAGGCATGCGGAGAATTGCTCACCACTTCCGCGTTCCAAGCGCCTGCAGCGTCATGTCGTCAGATCTCCGCCTTCAATGCCGCCCACTGTACTTCCTGATTAACGGAAGCACAGTGGGCGGTTTGAAGGTGGAGATCTGTGACGACATGACGCTGCCGGCGCTTGGAACGTGGAAGTGGTGAGTAATTCTGCGCATGTCTCCACGCCGCCGAGCCCGCACTTGCTAAATGGAGGGGGAGAGAGGCAGAAGGAGGGGTCTCAGGTGAGGAAGGGGGGGTATTTCCCCCTCCCCACCGCTGCCTCCACTGCCCTTCCTTCTAGCGCTGCTTCCCCCCTCCTGGGCATCTATACTGGGGGGAACTAAACTAGCTATACTGGGGGCAACTAAACTATACTGGGGCAACTAAACTACCTACACTGGGGGAAACTAAACTAGCTATACTGGGGGCAACTATACTAGCTATACTGGGGTAACTATACTAACCATAGTGGGGCAACTAATCTCCCTATACTGGGGCAACTATGCTAGCTATGCAGCCGCACCCCCCCCCCCCCATAGCCTGCTGCGCACGGCACTGTCCACTAGGTCACGCAAACACCCGCGCCCCCCCCGCCCTTCCCCCGAGAAAAATATGGTCAGAAAGTGTTCCCCGGGCCGGAAAAGGTTGGGAACCACTGCACTAGTGTTTGTATATTTCAAACTTCATTTGCAGCTCCTTATGCAGTTTAGTTAGGAGGGGGGCGGATGAGAGGGAATTTCCTGCATGCTGGTGCCCCCTGCTGGTCATATAGCCCTAAATTAATTAGGTACTCAATTAAGTACTGCTGACTAGGTGTAATGTATTTATAATGTATTTGCTCTTCTTATTGGCTGACTGGCAGTTTGCGGACTATACAGTATATAAGTGGCAGAGTGCTGTCTGGGAGTGAGCATTCATTTTGTGTTTGGTAAGTTGAAGGAGTGGTGGGGGTGAGTTCCTGGTGGTGGCAGCTCCGGGGCTCACCTGCACACCCCTATTGTGCTACATGCTGGTTTGGGGGTCCCGAGCAGTGGCAGTGCTCGGGGGCCCCCACCTGTCATGTGCACTAGTGCTTGCACGAGTTAGTCTTGATCACTAGACGATATTTGTGTTTATAAACCCACCGACTTTAGGGGTTAATAGCAAAGCCCCCTTACATGCTAGAAACACAAAAAAGGCCTTATAGTTTTTGAAAATATCGATTTTAAAGTTTAAAAGGAAAAAAGTATACATCTAAATCCAGTAAATGACAGTTAATGTATTCCCATGTAAATGCAACTAAACGTAAAACGTGTATAAAAATGTTGTCGCACTGTGGCAGTGGCATCAAACAAAATTATTAGGGGTATAAATATCAAAAAAGAATATCGGATATGAGAAAAAATATCATCTTTCACCTTGCTGTGACCTTGACGATTACGTTAGCCCGGTCATATGTCACAACCACAGGACTGCTCATAAAAAACACAAGAAAGACAAATAAATCTTCCCTTCTGATCTTTGTTCCGGGGGAAATATAAGGAGGGATGATGCGCAGAGCTCCCATCAATCACCAGACAGGAAGCTGCGATTTATCCGCTGACAACGCAGAGAGTATAAACTTCCCTCTCGATGTGATTTCTTTAATCAATTAGCAGCGTGTCTTGTCTCCACCTGTCAGTTTATTGTACGACATGTAGAATGCTGGTGTAATGAGTGAGTTTTACAAGCATGGCGGTCGGAGTGTAAGCGTTTAAACATGCATATGTCACTCCTGTGAGATCATACATACACACGTTACACGCTGCCCTGACTATCAGACTGACAGCAGGCACGTCATACGCTCTCTCTGTGGATATTTGATGCTCCCTGATAATACTGCAACCCCTTCTCATAGAATTCTGCATTTTAGGAAGGTACCCAAACCTGACATTTAAAAGTGAAGATCACCTGTGAAGTGAATATATCCAAAATATTCTTGTAAGCACTTTTAAAGGGAATCTTAACCACTTAAGCCCGAAGGGTTGTTTATTTTTTGCATCTGAGCAACTTTCACCAATAGCTTTATCACTACTCATCACAATGAATTGATCTATATCTTGTTTTTTCCGCCACCAATTAGGCTTTCTTTGGGTGATACATTTTGCTGAGAATTAATTTATTCTAAATCCATTTTAACCGGAATATTAAGAAAGAAATGGAAAAAAATAATGATTTCTCAGCTTTTGGCCATTATAGTTTCAAATTAATACATGCTACCATAATTAAACCTCATGTATTTTATTTGCCCATTTGTCCCGCTTATTACACCATTTAAATTATGTCCCTATCACAATGTATGGCGCCGATATTTTATTTGGAAATAAAGGTGCATTTTGTTCAATTTGTGTCCATCACTATTTACAAGCCCATAATTTAATAAATCATATTGATATACCTTTGACATGCATATTTAAAAAGTTCAGACCCTTAGGTAACTATTTATGTTTTGTTTGTTTTAATTAATTTTAATGTTTTTTTTTTTATTAAAATTTTTATTTGGGTATTTTTTGATGTGGGAGGTAAACAGCTAATTTTAAATGTTAAAAAATGTATTTATTTAATAAAAAGTGGATGTGGGTGTAGTTTTATTATTTGGCCACAAGATGGCCACAGTCAAAAAGTCCTGGGAGCGATCGATCTCACTCCCAGGAAGAAGAATGAAGAAGAGGAACTTTTTGAACTCACAAAAACCGCAGCGTCTGATGAGACGCTGTCGGCTTTTCTGTGGGGGCTTCGATCAATGAAAGGGATCTATAATCTCTTTCATTGATCGCTGGGCTAACGTCCGGCGTCTGAGCGCCCACGGGAGCCCCAGCGGGAGCGCGCATGACCTGCGGGAGTGCGCGCAGCCAAACTGGATGAGAATGTTCACCCAGTTGGTCTTAAGTTAAATCAAATAAATAAATAAATAAAATTGAGCTTAACTTACCTGGGGCTTCTAGCCCCTCCTCTCCCCCTCCCACCCAGAACCATTTTGTCCCCACAACGTCGGTCCAAGTCCATCTGGCCAGCAGCGACCACCAGTGATGATCGTAATCAGCTTATTGCGATTACGTGAAATTTTGTGCACATTTTTGCATTTACACCTATGCGTAATTATGAATTGTTAATTCAATTGACTTTGTATAATCATTCGTAATTACGCATTAATGTACGCGTAATTTATGCGTTATTTCATGCCGAATTTGTCTGTGAATAGCAAAGCCCCCATACATGCTATTGCTACTGAAATTGCTGCATATATTAACCTCCCTGGTGGTATTATTCCCGCGGCCGCGGGAGTTATTTTTTTTTTTTTAGCATGTAGCTAGCCTAGCGCTAGCTACATCATGCTTCCCCCCCTCCCTGCGGCGCCCCCCCCATACGCAACCGATCGCCGCCGGCGCGTATGCCCATCCAGAAATCACGTTCTGAACGGGATTTCCATGAGCGCTTCCCCCGGCGCCATGGCGACGGGCTGCGATGATGTCATCGACGTCAGAGGGAGTCCCGATCCACCCCTCAGCGCTGCCTGGCACTGATTGGCCAGGCAGCGCACGGGTCTCGGGGGGGGGGGCACCCTCTGACGCGGCGGGTAGCGGCAAATCGGCGGCGATCGTTAGTAATGCACACCTAGCAAAGTGCTAGCTGCGTGTATAAAAAAAATTATGCAAATCGGCCCAGCGGGGCCTGAGAAATCCTCCTGCGCGGGGGTCCAGCACGGGGTTACCGCTAAGGAGGTTAAGGAGAATAGTGGGTACAACTAAAAAAAATTTTTTTTCAAAAAGTGGACCTTGTCGTTTTTGAGAAAATAGATTTTAAAAATGCAAAGAAAGATGTTTTTTAAACTCAGAAAAATGGCAGTTTAAGAACCATTTTTCTTTGTATTTTCAAAATCGATTTTCACAAAAACTACAAGGTCTTTTTGAAAAATTATTTTGTCGTCTTGTCCCCACTATTCAACTTAATATATATAGTAATTTTGGTGGCAATAGCATGTATGAGGGCTTTGCTATTCCCCGCCAAAATCGACACGAAATTACGCATAAATTATGCGTAAATTCATGCGTAATTACAAAAGCTTACAATTACATGCAAAATTAATTGTGTTTTTTCCAAACATTTCACATTACAATGCGTAAATGTGAATTACGATGCGTAAGTACGCACAGGCGTAATTTCTGCTCATCCCTAGTGGCGACCCCCCGCGATACTGGCTGGCCATGTGCCTCCTCACTGTGCTCACGTGGCAGGGAGCATTCTGTGCATGCGCAGCACATGAAAAGCACTACTGTGCATGCGCAGACGCCGCAGAGCGCCTCTGCCTGCCAAAGTGCGATCAGAGTGCACGCAGCTTATTGCCGTGCATGCACAGTGGCCTCCAACTGGGGGCCACCGGCAAGCTTTGTGGGAGTCGCTGCTGCTTGTCAGAGGGACGGATCAGTGAATAATGGCGCACAGCGCCTATGCATAAAAATGGCACCGCATTAAAAAGATACGCTTATCGCTATTTTTCGTTAGTACTGCATAATAATGGCGCACAGGAGAAAAAGAAGAAAAACGGCACACAGTAACGTTATTTAACAATAGTGCCGTTCATTTGCCAAACAGCAGACATTATTTAACTGCGAAACGGTGAATGGATTTAATGTAACACTGTCAAGGTTAGGGTTGGGCACCACCAGGGTGGTCTTAGGGTTAGGCACCACCAGGGCTGTGGTTAGGGTTAGGCACCACCAGGGGGGTCTTAGGGTTAGGCACCACCAGGGTGGTCTTAGGGTTAGGCACCACCAGGGCTGTGGTTAGGGTTAGGCACCACCAGGGGGGTCTTAGGGTTAGGCACCACCAGGGGGTCTTAGGGTTAGGCACCACCAGGGGGATGGTTAGGGTTAGGCACCACCAGGGGGTCTTAGGGTTAGGCACCACCAGGGGGGGTCTTAGGGTTAGGCACCACCAGGGGGGTCTTAGGGTTAGGCACCACCAGGGGGGTCTTAGGGTTAGGCACCACCAGGGGGGTCTTAGGGTTAGGCACCACCAGGGGGTCTTAGGGTTAGGCACCACCAGGGGGGTTCTTAGGGTTAGGCACCACCAGGGGGGTCTTAGGGTTAGGCACCACCAGGGGGGGGTCTTAGGGTTAGGCACCACCAGGGGAGTGGTTAGGGTTAGGCACCGCCAGGGGGGTGGTTAGTGTTAGGCACCACCAGGGGGGTGGTTAGGATTAAGTACCACCAGGGGGTCTTAGGGTTAGGCACCACCAGGGGGTCTTAGGGTTAGGCACCACCAGGGGGGTCTTAGGGTTAGGCACCACCAGGGGGGTCTTAGGGTTAGGCACCACCAGGGGGGTCTTAGGGTTAGGCACCACCAGGGGGGTTTAGGGGTTAGGGATAGGTACAGAGAGGGTTCTGTTTGTTAACGGTAAATAACAATAAGGCTTTAACGTTAAATAACAATAAAGCTTTAACGTTAAATAGCGATAAGTGGCAAACGGATTAGCGGCAACACCGTGCGCCATTATTCTCAGGCGCCATTTTCAGATGGATCCCGGAGGGAGTTGGATTGACGATGTGGGCACAGGATGACTCCAGGGGGCTGCAAGAAGACACAGGTAAGTTAAACTAATTGTTTTATTTGACTTCAGTCTCCCTTTAAAGAGACACTGAAGTGAAAAAAAAATAATGATATTATGATTTGTATGTGTAGTACAGCTAAGAAATAAAACATTAAGATCAGATACATCAGTCTAATTGTTTCCAGTACAGGAAGAGTTAAGAAACTCCATTTGTTATCTCTATGCAAAAAAAGCCATTAAGCTCTACGACTTTTAAAGTCATGGAGAGGGCTGTTTTCTGACTTTGATTATCTCAACTGTTATTGAACTATTTACTTTTTCTCTGCCAGAGGAGAGGTCATTAGTTCACAGACTGCTCTGAAAGAATCATTGTGAATGCTGAGTGTTGTGTAATCTGAACATATTATAGAATGACGCAATGTTAGAAATAACACTATATTCCTTAAAAAAAAATATGGGAATATTTTGTTTGCTGCTAATCTTCTAGTAATTATTCATAGTACACAACCAAATCATTATTTCATATATTTTTTTTCGCTTCAGTGTCTCTTTAAAGAGTACCTGAGAGGAAGGATAAAAGAAGATGGGCATGATGGGCTGTGAGTGCGGCCAGGCTGCGCATGTACAGTAATCCCCAACTCTTGAAGTCACCGGAACAGATTGAGAAGGAACAATCCAGCAGAGGAGGACGGGGAGGGAACTATCAGCATACAGGGGGCTGGAGGAAGCCCCAGGTATGTATAAAACTTATTTTATCCTTCCTCTCAGGTTGTCAGTCGGCAACAGATTTAATCGATCCATTGCGGTAAGTGGAACACAAGTTTGGAACTTGCACGATTTTTCGCTGATGAAGCTGATCAGTGCAAACCTATGAGAACGGACAGTGTTGGTTCTCACTAGGCTTGTCGTTACACACGTTCCTGCTCTACTCACATGTTTTCTGTGTCTTCAATCATCTTGGGTCCTCCACCTCTGCTACCACACCGCTCAGCTTCACTGCACGGGACAATGCCGGTACACAGATTGGTGTCCCAGCAGAAGCATATAGCTCCCAGTGGAATGTAAAAAAAAAAAAGAGAATCCTGTCTAACAACAGGGAGGATTCTCATTGGTTCACTGAGTAGTGGACCAATGAGAATCCCCCCCTGTTGCTAGGCAGGATTTTCATTGCAATCCAGTATAGGTAGCCAAAGTGTTCCCCCAGAATAGGTGGCCACCCCCAGTATAGGTAGCCATGGTGTCTCCCAGTATAGGTAGTAACCCTCAGTATAGGTAGCCAGGGTGTCCCCCAGTATAGGTTGCCAAGATATCCCCAGTATAGACAGCCACCCCCAGTATCGGTAGCCCCCCAGTATTGGTAGCCAAGGTGTCCCCCCAGCATAGGTAGCCAGATAGGTAGCCACCTCCAGTATAGGTAGCCAATGGCCTCAATTCACTAAGATCATGCTGGAGATAATAAGGCAAGAGAAAACTTACCTCCACACAGTAACAGAGTTATCTTATCTCTTCATTCCTTACGTTACCTCTTCTGTAGTTAATTTACCTCCTCTGTAGTTAATTTACTTCCTCTGTAGTTAAGTTACCTCCTCTGTAGTTATTTTCACACGCAGTTAATGAACAGCCTGTCTTTAACTCTGGAGTTATTTCAAGGATTAAAGAGTTAACTTAAAGACAGAAGAGTTAACTTTAGGTTTGCCTGAGGTAAAATGTTTCCTGAATACTACATGCCTTATCACCATGGTAACAACTCTAGAAGAGTTATTAAAGACAGGAGATAAGCTTAGTGAATTGAGGCCAATGTGCCCCCCCAGCATAGGTAGCCAAGGTATCTCCCGATTATTGGTAGCAACACCCAGTATAGGTAGCCAAGTTGTACCCCCAGTATAGGTAGCAACCTCCAGCATAGGTAGCCAAGTTGTCCCCCAGTATAGGTAGCCAGCCAAGGTGTCCCCCCAGTATAGGTAGCCAAAATGTCTTCCCAGTATTGGTGGTCTAGGTGTCCTTCCAGTATAGGTAGCCAAGGTATCCCCCAGTATAGGAAGCCAAGGTGTCTCCCTACTATTGGTGGCCTAGGTGTCCTCCCAGCAGGGCCGGGCCGAGGCATAGGCTGGAGAGGCTCCAGCCTCAGGGCGCAGTGTAGGAGGGGGCGCACAATTCATTCAGCTGTCATTCCTAATTGTGTTTGAAGCAGAAAGAAATAAGAAAAGGAGATACATGGAAGTGACTACAAGCCAGATAACTAGAGATTAAGGGGTTGGGGGTCCTGGGGTGCCTCTTAGTCTAATAGCAATCAATGTGTGACGGCTGGGGTGGGAGGGATGGAGGGGCGCACTTTGGTGTCTCAGCCTTGGGTGCTGGAGGACCTTGTCCCGGCTCTGCCTCCCAGTATAGGTAGCCAAGGTGTCTCTTCAGCATTGGTAGCCAAGGTATCCCTCCAGTATAGGTAGTGAAGCTGTCCCCCTCACTCCAGTACAGGTGTCAGTGGGGCTAAGTGGCTTCCTGCTGCCTCCCCATCCCCAACACTCACAGACCTGCAGATCAGCGGCAACCTGAAGAGAGGAGAGCTGGGCACAGTAACTGTGCGGCACACTTCACATGCAGGAAGTGACCTATGATGTCACTTCCGCATCTGCAGTGTGCTCCAAGGTCGTCCGCCCCCCCCCTCTAACCCCCCCCCCCCCCCCCCGTTAGAGGGGGGGGGCGGACGGCCTTGTTGTATACCTGGATCAAGCAGCGCTCCTGCGTGGAAGTGAATTGCTTTGTGATCTCTCACAGAACAGAGCACAGCGCTGCATGATGTGTCTGTAATTTAAAAGCAGAGTTTTGTTAGAGTTTTCGGCAATTAAACTTTTTTCTTTTTCTTTTTCCTGAAAGCGTTTTGCCCTCCCTTGTTCATTAGTCAGACTGTCAGCTCTGACTGCTCTGTGATGCATCGCTGATAGTCATTTAGCAGAGCTGTCACAAGCCAGTGCTTTCAGGGCCTGGGAATCAGTGTCTGTAACAAACACACACAGAGGAAACTTCTATTGTATTTTTTAATTAAACTCTTTAAACCTTCGGCTGATGGGAGAAATCGCTGCTTATCTGTCAGTCGGGGTTTCTGCAGACAAAAAAAACGGTTCCAGCAACGATGGAGCTAGAGAAACGATGGTGCTGGGATCGCTATTATTTATAATTGCGAGGTTTAATTCTTCCCTCCCATATACCTGTACACCAGTGATGGACGCCCAGTGCTGGCCTAGCCCAATCAGCAAGAAGAGAATTTTATTGTGCCAATTTCTTTTACAAAATGCTTTATTAACCCTCCTGGCGGTTATTTTTTTTTGCCAGATTGGCAAAAATCCGTTTTTTTTTAAATTATTTTTTTTGTGTTTCATGTAAAGCTACCAGAGTGGTAGCTACATGAAACACCACTAGAGGGCGCATGTGTCCCTCTATTGCGATCGTCGCCGGCATCAATAGCAAACAGGGGAACGCGTATATAACGCGCTCCCCTGTTTGGCTTCTCCTGTCGCCATGGCGACGATCGGAATGACGTCATGGACGTCAGCCGACGTCCTGACGTCAGACACCTCCGATCCAGCCCATAGCGCTGCCCGGAACTCATTGGTCCGGGCAGCGCAGGGCTCTGGCGGGGGGGGGCCCTCTTGCGCCGCTGCGTACGGGCGATCGCCGCAGAGCGGCGGCGATCGAGCTGTACGCGCGGCTAGCAAAGTGCTAGCTGCGCATACAGCATTTTAAATGGAGCAAATCGCTCCACCAGGGGCTGAGATATCTTCCTGCGCGGCATAGCCCGAGCTCAGCTCGGGCTTACCGCCAGGAAGGTTAATAGCAAGTTAACAAGTGTGTCGATGATAGGCCAAAATGCATTGATTATACAGAAATTGTCAAGAATGGCTGTTAACAGATAGTTTTTGATCAAATTCAAGGATAGTGCGTAATATTAAAAGCCAGTTCAGTAATTAGCCTATATAAACAGAAAGAGAAAAAGTAAGAGTAATTGGGTATGTCCTCAGCAAATAATAAGTATACATTTTAACATTAAGCATCTGTAAACATTTTAGAAGGAGACCAGTCATCCCAGTTGTAATGGAATTTGGGCAGAGTGTGATGTAACGAATGATGGATAAGATCCATGGTGCGGACATCCTCAGCTCTAGATAGGATTTGGCTAAAAGGAGTTTCAGTCTTTTTCCAGTTTCTGGCAATCATCCAGAGGACAGAACAAATAAACACATGGTAAATTATTTTCCATTTTCATGGGATTCTGGGATTAGGGGCGAAAAGCAAAGCTTGGGGGGCTGTTAATTCCACCTCTTTTTCTATAAGAGATTGCAATCCAGTCCTGAGTTTTTCCCACACAGCCGCAATTAGGGGGCAACTCTAGAAGATATGTAAGATAGAGCCGTCTGCTTGACATCCACGAAAGCAAAGTGGAGAGATTGAGGGAAAGATTTTATTAAGTTTAAGTGGAGTCCTATACCATCTCGTGGCAACTTTCATAGCAGTGTCTTTAATTGCCTGGGTTTTGGTAGCTAGTTGGAGATTCTCCCAGATTTTGAGCCATTCTAGGGGTTCAAATGTAGTATGTAGTTCTGTTTCCCAGTCTAACATATATTTGGTTTTAGCATCAATGTTATAAGTAATTAAGTGGGAATAAATCCGGGAAATAGCACCCGTTGCTTGGGTAGAAGAAAGAAACATATTTTCATAGAATGTACGGTTTGTGAGACCCTCAGGACTGGAGGCCTGAATAAAGAAGTGACGTATCTGTGTATACGCAAAGTATGTATTGGGACCATGGTAGTTCTTTTGTAAATCTTAACATTTCAAAAGAAACGAATTTACCTCCAATCCAAAAGCGGTTGGAGTTAGTAATGCCATTATTGATCCACCAAGAAAAAGATGAACTATCTCGAAAGGCCAGGGTGAAGTTGGGATGTCCAATAAAGGATAGCCTAGGAGGTTTAAGTGAGCAAAGTTTGAATTTATGCCTTTAAGCATACCAAAGGGCAAGGGTTTCAAATACTATTAGGTTTTTCCTTTTAAATTCCTTCAAATTAGAGGTCTCCAAGTAGAGAATGGAGGTGATATTGAAAGGCAGTACAGATTCTCTCTCAAAATTTACCCATAGATTTGGTTGTTAAACCAAGAGAGGGTCTGAGCAAATCTAGTGGATAAGAGATAAAACCAAAGATTAGGTGCTCCCACACCTCCATCAGTCGTTTTGCGATACAGGTATATATTTTTAAAGCGAGCAGGTTTACCTGCCCATATATATTTATTCATCAGTCTCTGGAATTTATCTATAAGGGTACGGCCAGGGTTTAAAGGTAAAGCTTTCATCAAATATAGCAACCTGGGCAAAATAACCATTTTAATGGCAGTAATCTTACCAAGCCAGGACACCTTATATGAATTCCAGTCCCTGAGGGTATTCTGCACAGATCTATATAATGGGAGGTAATTTGCATTTACTAGGTGATTGTATTCAGAAGTGAGGTTAATGCCCAAGTATGACAACTCAGTGGACAACCATTTGAATTCAAAGTTAGCTTGATAGAGTTTGATTACTTTGGGAGGAAGATTTACAGCCATTGCTTGCGATTTGTGCACATTAACCTCAAGACCTGATAATCTACCAAAATGATCTAAGAGCTGGAAGAGAGTAGGCATAGATGTGATATGTTGTGTCAGAAATAATAAGGCGTCATCTGCATAGAAAATTGCTTTGTGCTCGTGGTTGGCATGTGTATAGCCTTTAAAGGGACTCCGAGCTCTGTTTAAAAATAAAATTTGAACTTACCTGGGGCTTTCTCCATCCCAGCCCTGGTCGGGACGTCCCACGCCGGCCTCCTGGCTCTTCTCCCGGCGGCTGTCCGCATAGCGCGGACAGGCCGGGCCCCCGGACGACACTGGCGAGTGTCGGGGCTTCTTCTTCCTTATACGTCACGAATGACGTCACACGCCGGCCGCCGCGCGTCATGACGGCGGCCGGCGTGACAGCACGGCGCATGCGCGGTTTAATCGCGCATGCGCCGTGCTGTCACGCCGGCCGCCGTCATGACGCGCGGCGGCCGGCGTGTGACGTCATTCGTGACGTATAAGGAAGAAGAAGCCCCGACACTCGCCAGTGTCGTCCGGGGGCCCGGCCTGTCCGCGCTATGCGGACAGCCGCCGGGAGAAGAGCCAGGAGGCCGGCGTGGGACGTCCCGACCAGGGCTGGGATGGAGAAAGCCCCAGGTAAGTTCAAATTTTATTTTTAAACAGAGCTCGGAGTCCCTTTAATGTCAGAATTATTCTGGATGCAATTGATAAAGGTTCTATAGCTAGTGAGAACAAAAGGGCGGAAAGTTGTCCCCCGTTTAATTGATAATGATTCAGAAAGAATTCCCGGGATTTTTAATTTAGCATACGGGTTGTTATAGAGAGCCAGAATTGCATTGACAAAAGAGCCTGTAATGCCCATGTGGGATATAACCTTATGTAAGAAGGACCAGGAGACAGAGTCAAAAGCTTTGCGTAAGTCTAAGCTAAGCATTAGAAACCTCTCATTTGAAAGTCTAGCATCTTGTAGGATATTACAAGCTAATCGAGTATTGTCTGTGGTTTGGCGTTGAGGTATAAAATTGATTTTTGAATTGAAGATTGTTGTGGGGCAACCAAATATGAAGCCACTTGGGATAAACGTTCAGCCATTATTTTGGCAAAATATTTTGAATCATTGTTGATTAATGAGATTGGGCGAAAATTCTGTGGTTGGGTATGGTCAAGATGGGGCTTGGGAATTAATGATACAAAGGCTTGAGTGAGTTCAGGGGGAAATTTAGAACCTTGGAGAGCTGAATTGTACAGTGTTTTAAGTTGAGGGATGAGTATTTTGTCGAAAGTTTTAAAGTATAGGCCAGGAAAACCGTCTGGGCCTGGGGCTTTGGAATTTTTGAGAGAGGAAATAGCATTGGCTATTTCAAGAGTAGTAATTGGTTGGTTAAGACCATCAGACTGCTCTAAGGTAAGCTTTGGAATAGGTAAGGTTGCAAGCCAGTCATCAATTTCAGTAGGTTGGCATTTAAAGGAGAAATCAAACAGTTTCTTATAGTAATCCTCAAAAAGCTTCATTACTAAAGCCGGTCTAGACTCTATAACACCATGTCTATTTTGAAGCTTATAAGTATGAGGAGCTTTTTGAAATTGTTGGAGTTTTCTAGCAAACATGGTGCTGGCAGAGTTGCCGTATAATAAAAATGTTGCCCTAGTGAATTTTAAAGCTTTCTCGGTATTTTCAGAAAGTAAGTCGTTCAAGAGTTGGCGCTTTTCTCTAATGGTAACTAATAAGTCTCTATCGTGTGAGACTGAGTGGGATTTATATAGAGCAGTGAGTTCAGAGGTTAAACTAGTGATAGTGGAGAGTCTTATTCTCTTGCGTCGAGATGCCAGTTGGATAATTTTCCCTCTGATAAAGGCTTTGTGTGTGGCCCAGAGAGTGCCTATGGACACCTCGTCATTATCGTTCAGAATGAAAAATTCCTCCAGTGCTTGATGTAAGTCACTCACAATTCCGGCATCTTGGAGAAGGAGGTTGTTAAGTCTCCAATTTTCAATTGAGAAGGGTGTTCCTAAATTCCTCAAAGCACCCCTGACAATCTGATGGTCAGACCAGACACAAGGATGAATTTCTGCAGCAGAGGCATTAGCTAAAAGTATAAGGGATAGCATTATATAGTCTAGTCTAGCATAAGTGTTCTGGGGGTGAGAATAGTATGTGTAGGATTTATCACCCATATTAAAGGCTCTCCATAGATCCGTTAGCTGAGAAGAGCGTAAAGAAGTAGTTAAAGCCTTAGGAAAGGTTCCGCTACTTTCTGCAACCCTTCTCCTTTCAGCCAAGGGATTATTTACAGAATTAAAATCCCCAGCTAATATTAAATGGGAAGAGTGAAAAGCCTCCAAATGTTGGTATAGCCCTTTAAAAAATTAGCTTGATTTGTATGCGGTGCATAAATGTTGCATAAGGTAACTTCCTTTCCTCCCAAAACTCCTTTCACGATCAGAAATCTGCTCTCAAGATCCTTATAAACCTTGCTACAGTCAAACATCACTGAGTTTTTAATAAAGATGGCAACACCACGGGTTTTATTTCTGTATGTGGTGAAGTAGGCCTTGGCATATGCCTTATCAAAATAAGAGGGGCAGTGATCTTTCATAAAGTGTGTTTCCTGTAGGAATAAAACATCTGCATGTAGTTGCTTGTATTGTTTGAATGCCTTCCTCCTTTTAGTTGGTGAATTAAGGCCTTGCACGTTATGCGTAAGAATTGTGAAATTCATTCAAGCAATATGTCAGGTGTTAGCATAAGATAATTAATATAGTGGTGTTGCCATCTTAAAAGTCTAATCAGAATTGGGCTATAAAGATTTTCAGGAACAACAGGTATTAGCTTACCAAAAAGAAGCAATATGTTAAAAGAGATTGCACTAAGGACGTACATCAATATACCCATTAACAAACAGAGATATAACATGTTAACTCTTATCCACTAAACGGCAGGGTAGTGAACCAAAAGTATGCACACAGTATATCAGAAAAGGTACCGTATAAGGTGGCAATATAAAAATACAGTAGGTTTTCCAGTCCAATTTCAACCTAAGCGGGAAAAAATTGTCCTGAAATTCAACGACTGAAAGAAAAAGTCCCGCAGCCGAGGGGGGGAACCACAAAGCTCGGGAACCAAGCTCGGAAGTTAGCCTTTGATAACAGTGCTGTACATGTACATTTCAAATTTTAGATAAAGAATAGGCCAGTAATCGGGGCTAGAAACCTATGAAAATGTTGAAGTCAAAGGAAACGTTCCTCTGGTAAAAATTTGCGAAGTCACTAGTGAAGTATAGAGAAAGTAGATTGATCTTACAATCTTCACCCTTCTTCTTGCGTCTGAGAGACTAGGGACCGAGAAGAGTTACCTTTGGCTTGCATTTTCTTGGGAGTCCAGATGGGAGATAATGCTCGGGAGGATTGCTTCTGAGGGGAGCTGGTAGGTGGTGCCTGCAGACCAAGCTTGCGTAAGAGGCAGAGGCCCTCTTCAGGAGAGACAGCAACGTGGTTAACGCCATTTTGAAGCACAAGGAGTTTAAAGGGGAAACCCCAGCGATATTTAATTTGCGCTTTATTAAGTGCTGCAGTAATTGTTTTCATCTTGCGTCTCTTCTCTAAGGTTACAGGGGATAGATCTTGATAGATTTGAATTTTATGACCTTCAAATTCAAGATCCGATGTCTGGCGCGCTTTCTGTAATATACGTTCTTTGATCAGAAAATCCTTTAAACACATAACCACATCTCTTGGAGGGGATTCAGGGGTCGGCTGGGGTCGCAGGGCTCTGTGGATCCTGTCGCAAGTAAAACTCTCAAGGGGTAGCTCAGGTAGTAGGATAGAAAAGATCTGACTGGAAGATCTTGATAGGTTTCAGGCAGACCCCTAATGCGTAGATTGTTGCGACGGGTTCTGTTGTCAAAGTCCTCCGACTGTGATTGTAATGTCCATACTGACTCCTTGAGAGTGTTGTGTTCAGCCTGTAGTGCTTTGTGAGCAGCCAGAAGCTCATCATGTTTAGTCTCCAGTACGCCGGTTCTATTACCTAGGGCAGATGTCTCCTGCGTCAGAGAGGTCTCCACACGGCGGAGCTCGGATTGGAGTTTCCCCACCAGCTTACCGCACATACGATCGAGACTTTCCTCCAGGTCAGATCTGGAAAGTCCTTTTTCCCTCTCTGGCTTAGATTGCGTCCAGTCCGGGCCCGCATCAGATAAAGAATCCAGCGAGGGTGCCGGGGAGCCGCGGCCATCTTGGGACATCGTGACAGAGGAGCGCGGCCTGAGTAAGTAATCCGTCACCGGTTTCTGCCTCCCCGATGTTCCGGTCTTTCTTTGCCTGCGGGTAGTGTTGGGCGAACATCTAGATGTTCGGGCCGAACATGGCCGCGATGTTCGGGTGTTCGACCCGAACTCCGAACATAATGGAAGTCAATGGGGACCCGAACTTTTGTGGTTTGTAAAGCCTCCTTACATGCTACATACCCCAAATTTACAGGGTATGTGCACCTTGGGAGTGGGTACAAGAGGAAAAAAAAATTAGCAAAAAGAGCTTATAGTTTTTGAGAAAATCGATTTTAAAGTTTCAAAGGGAAAACTGTCTTTTAAATGCGGGAAATGTCTGTTTTCTTTGCACAGGTAACATGTTTTTTGCCGGCATGCAGTCATAAATGTAATACATATAAGAGGTTCCAGGAAAAGGGACCGGTAATGCTAACCCAGCAGCAGCACACGTGATGGAACAGGAGGAGGCGCAGGAGGAGAAGGCCACGCTTTGTGAGATACAACAACCCCGGCCTTGCATGAGGGCAAGAAGCGTGCGGATAGCATGCTTTGTACCGCCATGCAGTCATAAATGTAATAAAGATAAGAGGTTCCATAAACAGGGACCGGCAACGCTAACCCAGCAGCAGCAGCAGCAGCAGACGTGATGGAACAGGAGGAGGCGCGGGAGGAGAAGGCCACGCTTTGTGAGACACAACAACCCAGGCCTTGCATGAGGACAAAAAGCGTGCGGATAGCATGCTTTTTACCGCCATGCAGTCATAAATGTAATAAAGATAAGTGGTTCAATAAACAGGGACCACGCGGCAACGCTAACCCAGCAGCAGCAGACGTGATGGAACAGGAGGAGGCGCAGGAGGAGAAGGCCACGCTTTGTGAGACACAACAACCCAGGCCTTGCATGAGGGCAAGAAGCGTGCGGATAGCATGCTTTGTACCGCCATGCAGTCATAAATTTAATAATGATAAGTGGTTCAATAAACAGGGACCACGCGGCAACGCTAACCCAGCAGCAGCAGACGTGATGGAACAGGAGGAGGCGCAGGAGGAGAAGGCCACGCTTTGTGAGACACAACAACCCAGGCCTTGCATGAGGGCAAGAAGCGTGCGGATAGCATGCTTTGTTCCGCCATGCAGTCATAAATGTAATAAAGATAAGTGGTTCAATAAACAGGGACCACGCGGCAACGCTAACCCAGCAGCAGCAGACGTGATGGAGCAGGAGGAGGCGCAGGAGGAGAAGGCCACGCTTTGTGAGACACAACAACCCAGGCCTTGCATGAGGGCAAGAAGCGTGCGGATAGCATGCTTTGTACCGCCATGCAGTCATAAATGTAATAAAGATAAGTGGTTCAATAAACAGGGACCACGCGGCAACGCTAACCCAGCAGCAGCAGACGTGATGGAACAGGAGCAGGCGCAGGAGGAGAAGGCCACGGTTTTTGAGACACAACAACCCAGGCCTTGCATGAGGACAAAAAGCGTGCGGATAAAGCAGCAATGCTTTTTGCCGCCATGCAGTCATAAATGTAATACAGATGAGAGGTTCAATAAACAGGGACCGGAAACGCTACACCATCCCAGATGTTCATTGGTCATGTTACTTGGTTGGGGTCCTGGAGTGTTGCGTAGTCATTTCCAATCCAGGATTGATTCATTTTAATTTGAGTCAGACGGTCTGCATTTTCTGTAGAGAGGCGGATACGCCGATCTGTGACGATGCCTCCGGCAGCACTGAAACAGCGTTCCGACATAACGCTGGCTGCCGGGCAAGCCAGCACCTCTATTGCGTACATTGCCAGTTCGTGCCAGGTGTCTAGCTTCGATACCCAATAGTTGAAGGGTGTAGATGGATTGTTCGACACAGCTACGTCATCTGACATGTAGTCCTTGACCATCTTCTCCAGGCGATCGGTGTTGGAGGTGGATCTGCACGCTTGCTGTTCAGTGGGCTGCTGCTGCATGGGTGTCAGAAAATTTTCCCACTCCAAGGACACTGCCGATACCGTTCCCTTTTGGGTACTAGCTGCGGCTTGCGTTGTTTGCTGCCCTCCTGGTCGTCCTGGGTTTGCGGAAGTCAGTCTGTCTGCGTACAACTGGCTAGAGGAGGGGGAGGATGTAAATCTCCTCTCTAAAGTCTCCACAAGGGCCTGCTGGTATTCTTCCATTTGACCTGTCTGACTCTTTCTTCAAGCAGTTTTGGAACATTGTGTTTGAGATGGAGGATGGAGGAAGAGGAGATGGGTTTACTTGAATTACCACTGCATACTGGTATGCGTCCCAAATCAGTTTTTATGCCCTCTATACAACAAAATAAATATATATCAACCTTTAACGAATGTTTAATGAGTGAAATTACTTCCTGGGGAGAAATGGCCCTGGAATATGATAATCTAACATATGGAGAAAGACAGTCCCTAAAAAAACTGCAGAAATTGGAGGACATTTTGATTAAGCGTAGCGATAAGGGGGGTAATATTGTGCTGTGGCCGCGGGAGATGTACCTGGAAGAGGCCCTTCGTCAGCTTAATGATAGGGAATGCTATGAGCGCGTTCTAGTCAATCCTTTCCCTAATCTTAAAGAAAGGCTCAATGAAAAATTGCAATGGGGCTATCTGGATAATGTCCTTACAGAACGAGAACTTAGAGCATTGACAGTTGATCAATTTGTAGTCCCTGTACTATATATGCAACCAAAAATCCATAAAAACATTTTGCGACCTCCGGGTCGTCCCATAATTGCAGCGATCAATGCACCAACTGAAAGGGCAGCTCAATATGTTGATCAAAAATTGAAGCCTATGGTAGAAAGATTGCCTTCATTTGTGCTTGATACCATGCAATTGTTGGAAAAGTTACACAAAGTTCAGGTTCCTGAGTCAGCGTTCCTGGTAGGCCTTGATGTGGAATCACTATTTACTTCTATTCCTAATGAGGTGGGGTTAAGAGCAGTAGAAAAATATCTATATAAATACTATCCTTACGAAGATGCCCACAATGGTTTTGTGGGTCAATTGTTGAAATTCATTTTGGAAAATAATTTTTTTACGTTTGATGGTAAATACTACAGACAGAGGAGGGGCGTGGCTATGGGGGCGGCGTGCTCTCCGGCATACGCGTGTCTCCATTTGGGCGCGTGGGAGGAGGAGGTCGTCTATGGTGACCCGCGTTTCCGGGAGCACGTCCCCCTGTGGCTCCGTTATGTGGATGATGTCTTTTTGTTGTGGACAGGGAGTCAAGAGCAATTGGAACAATTTATACAGAGTTTAAATGTCAATAAATATAATATCTACTTGACATATAAAATGCACCAACAGACCATAGAATTCCTGGATGTAGTCATCAACAAGGAAGGAAGTAGATTGACAACTTCTACCCATAGAAAACCGACGGCAGGTAATCTACTGCTCCACTACGATAGCGCCCACCTAGAATCCCAAAAGAGAGCTGTCCCTATTGGACAGTTCTTGAGATTACGTAGGAATTGTACTGATATACGAAAATTTAGGGCTGAGGCCTATGACTTAAAAGAAAGACTCAGAGCTAGGGGCTATCCTCACAAACTGTTAAAAACTGCCCTATACAGAGCTCTAAAAACGGACCGGAATATGCTGTTGACAAAGAAGAATAGAGAGGATGTTAGTCCCACACCACGACTCATTACCACCTTTGGACCACATTGGGGGAGATTGAAAGATACTCTGTATAGATTTTGGCCCATTTTGGAAAGAGACAAGCGACTGGCAAAAATAGTGGGACCTAGACCTACACTGACAGCTAGACGCAATAGAAATCTGTCTGATCTATTAACTGCCTCTGAGTTTAAACATGCCTCTTACCACACTTTTCTTAGACGCAAAAATGGTATGTATAGGTGTAATGATTGTTCTATATGTCCCTTGATAGATGTTACTGATACATTTGAAAACTCATCAAGAACAAAAAAGTATGACATTAGACATCCTATGACGTGTAAAACCAAAAATGTAATATATCAATTAACCTGCCCATGCGGAAAATTCTACATTGGGAAAACAAAGCGAGAAATGAGATCACGTATACAGGAACATGTTAGAAACATTGTGGATGCAGGTAAAGAAGAAAATGCTGAAAAAGAAAAAACCCCAGTTGCGTTGCATTTTTTGGAGTATCACAATGCTGATCCCTCAAAGCTAAAGGCAAAGGCTATCTATCACCTAAATCCTGGTATTAGATATGCCAATACTGATGTTCAATTATATAAAAAGGAGAGCTATTGGATCTATGTGTTGGATACTCTGAGCCCTAATGGCCTTAATACAGATCTAAATCTAAAAGTATTCTTGCAATAGAGACTTTGTGTATGCTGGGAGGTTTATGCAATATTGATGTTAATGTCTATGGTTTGGAGGGACCTCGGGCTTTCCCAGGGTGGGGTTTATGGCCATGATGAAAGTACGCGTGTGAAAATGAATGAATTATACTTTCAGTAATGGGTTACTGTAATAAGCCTAATAGGTAATACTCCCATCTAGGGTATAGAAGTAATGAGTAATATTGCCACAAGATGGAGTTCTATTTCTATTTTTTTGAAAGATTGTGATGTATTAAATTGTTTGACCACTAGATGGAGATATATACAGAAGATTGAACAATGTTCATGCGGAAATACGTAATGACTATACGCATGACTATATGGAATCAATGCGTATATACGTAATAATTATACGGAACCCATGCGGAAGTACGTCACACGCTATGGCTATAAATACGGAATCCATGCGTAATTACGTAACTCACGCTCTGACGAAGCTCCGGGGGCGGGGCGAAATGCATTAGCGCTGTTTACTACTACACCAGCACGCCAGGCCGCCATGCCAGCATGGAAAGAAGTACTATTTACTAAAGCAAGCTACCTGGGCCCAGTGAACGTTCTGGACATGGAATATACAGCATAATTTGATAAGTATACGCTTCACCCTTACTGAATTGGATATTGGCTGATGTGGAGGTCCCTGTTGCGACTGGACAGGGAGATATTGAATTGTTGCTGTGCAGATATCAAGTATTGCAGCTACGGAATATTGGCTGTGGAACTATTGCATATGCCCTATTGATAGACTGTGTTATCAGGAACATGTTTTTTACAGCAAGTCATTTTTGAAATTGACCTCCTCTTTACCGCTATATGGATCTGGAGTGCTAATACCTTATGTGGTGGAACGTTTTTTGAATAGCATGCTATCAACAAGCTTTTTTCTCAAACACTATATCTTATACAAAAAAAGCTTTTTTCACTAGGTACCTCTGATTGGTTCATTGTAAACTTATGCCGGTATACGATATCATCCAACTGTTTGCTGTATGGGCCCTGATGCGAGAATGATTTGAGTAGCATGCGGTATGGTTATGGTTTGCCTGGCGGCTCTGGGTGTATGACCATATTGGTTTCCTCTTTTTTTGACCTCTGTGAGAGTTTTTTCTATATTTTGTTGGGTTTTACACCTACTTAGGTGGACCAGATATACCTCACATGAATTGTTAGAGGTCGTTTGGGATACCGATGTGTACTGCACCCGGGGCTCGGATTTTGGGACGGGTGATGGGGGCGGTTCCCACGTGTGGATTGACTTTCACCAATGCATATTTATGGAAGGTTCTATAATAGCCAATTTTTATATATTCAATAAAGAATTTTTGTATTTTTGCAAATTATAGTGTGGTCTATACTGTTGATCTTTTTAAATTATAGTGTGCGACATTACTGGCTTGGGAGTAGGTGGTTTTTTCGCGGATCTGCACGCTTGCTGTTCAGTGGGCTGCTGCTGCATGGGTGTCAGAAAATTTTCCCACTCCAAGGACACTGCCGATACCGTTCCCTTTTGGGTACTAGCTGCGGCTTGCGTTGTTTGCTGCCCTCCTGGTCGTCCTGGGTTTGCGGAAGTCAGTCTGTCTGCGTACAACTGGCTAGAGGAGGGGGAGGATGTAAATCTCCTCTCTAAAGTCTCCACAAGGGCCTGCTGGTATTCTTCCATTTGACCTGTCTGACTCTTTCTTCAAGCAGTTTTGGAACATTGTGTTTGTACCGTGGATCCAGAAGGGTATAAACCCAGTAATTGGTGTTGTCCAGAATGCGCACAATGCGTGGGTCACGTTCAATGCAGTCTAGCATGAATTGAGCCATGTGTGCCAGAGTCCTACCAGAATCCTCATCATCCTCTTGTGAGCGTTGTGATAGTTGTTGTGATGCATCATAGTCGTCACCTTCCTCCTGGTCTGCTTCTGCTGACCATTCGCGTTGAATTGTGGAAGTCCAACGTGCACCGCTCTGGCCCTCGTCAGTGGTGGCATGAAATTCCTGCTCCAACTCCAGCTGTTCCTCCTCCTCTTCTTCGTCATAGCTGCTGGGGCCAGCGTTCCCTGAGGCGGATGGCCTGATGTTGGTACCATCACGCTGATCGTTTTCTCCTTCAGATTCCCCCAGTTGCATCATGACAGCTGTTTCCTTGATTTTTAACATCGACCTCTTCAGTAAACACAGCAGTGGTATGGTAATGCTGACTGAAGAGTTGTCACTGCTCACAAGCAACGTGGATTGCTCAAAATTTTGGAGGACTTGGCAGAGGTCCAACATGTTGGCCCAATCGGATCCACAGAAGCTTGGCAGCTGGCCGGATGCGCCTCGGTACTGCGCCGTCATGTACTGGACCACTGCACTCTTCTGCTCGCAAAAGCGGGCTAGCATGTGCAGCGTAGAATTCCAGCGCGTAGGGACATCACACAGCAAGCGATGGTGGGGGAGATTGAAGCGCTCCTGCATCTTGGCGAGTGCCCCCGAAGCAGTACTGGAATTTCTACAATGTTTGGCCACTCGACGCACCTTCAACAGAAGATCGGCCACGCCTGGGTATGTCCTCAGGAACCGCTGAACTACTAGGTTCATCACGTGCGCCAGGCAAGGGATGTGTGTCAGCTTAGCCAACCTTAAAGCGCAAATGAGATTACTCCCATTATCACACACAACCATGCCCGGTTTCAGGTCCAGCGGTGCCAGCCACAAATCCGTCTGTTCCTTTATTCCCCTCCAAATTTCCTCCCCTGTGTGCTGCTTATCCCCAAGGCAGATTAGCTTCAGCAACGCTTGCTGACGCATGCCAACAGCTGTGCTGCACTGCTTCCACGATCCTACTGCTGCTGGGTTAGCGTTTCCGGATGAGGTACAGCTTTGAGATGCGTTGGAGGAGAAGGAGTCAGAGAGGTAGGTGCTGCTGTTGTTATCCAGTGGGAGGGACGGCGGTGCAGCTGTTTGCGGCGTGGGCAACACCCGCGCCATAGCAGGTGAGGAATCGCTGCCAGGCTCCACAAGGTTCACCCAGTGCGCGGTAAGGGAGATGTATCGACCCTGGCCGAACGCACTCGTCCAGGTGTCAGTGGTGAGGTGAACCTTGCAGGCAACGGCATTCTTCAAGCTTCGGGTTATTTTGCTGACCACGTGCTCATGCAACTCAGGCACTGCAGAGCGCGCAAAGTGGTAGCGGCTGGGAACCACGTAACGTGGGATGGCCACTGACATCATGCCCTTGAAGCTGTTTGTCTCCACCACTCGATATGGCAGCATTTCGCAGGCCAGAAGCTTGGCTATGCTGGCTGTTACTGCCACGGCCCGGGGGTCATTTGCTGGCAATTTCCTCTTGCGCTCAAACATCTCCGACACAGACAACTGAACCGTAGCGCTGCACACGGAAGGGCTGTTGGTTGTTGTGTTTGATGAACACTGGGAGACCTCAAGAGCACTACTCCGGAAAGTGACAGTGTCAGCGTCGTCTGATGTTTGTGAATGTTGTGAACCACGCAATGGCTGGGCTACTGCTGCTGCTGAGGCGGGTCTGGTGGTGAGTCTGGTGAACCCAAGGGAGGCAGTGTTGTTGCTGGTACCCTGTCCCGACGCGTTTGCCCACAGAGTGGAATGTTTGGATAGCATGTGACGGCTCATGCTGGTGGTGGAGAGGTTGTTAATACTTTTCTCTCTGCTCAGGCGGGTCTTGCACACCTTGCAAATCGCCATGGTAACATCCTCAGTGCAGTCTTCAAAGAAAGCCCAGACTTTGGAGCACCTGCCTCCTTGCTGGCGATTTCTGTTTGCTCCTCTTTTGCCTCTCACTTGAACTTCCACGCTTGTGGTGCCTGAAATAGCGCGCCGCCTACCTTGTGGCACAAGGCGAACTCGTGCAGCAGTGGGTTCTTCAACAGACTCATCTGTGCTGCTGCTACGACGGCGATGTTCTCGTTCACAAACAAAATCTGGGTCTCTGTCCACATTGTCCATACCCTCCTCTTCCATCTCCTCAAACTCGTCATATGTCATTGTGGGCCGCCGCCGTGGAGTAGAGCTCCCCACAACAACCTCTGCGCAGCACACTCCAACGTCGTCTTCCAGATCTTGTCGGCCGACCTCCTGCAATTGCAACCCCTCCTGCCCAAATTGCTCTGGGATTTGGGTTTCCGAGTCCTCCTCGGACTCGCCTTGTATTTCAGTGCGCGGTGCATTTCCCACAGTTAACGGGTGTGAATCCAGGCACAACATTTCTGGCTGTTCCTCCATTGACCTTTGAAAGGTGGACGTTTGTTGGGCTGGGAATAGCTCCTGCGAATACCCCATTGTGTCCTGAGGTAATTCATCGGACTGGTTATCTGGCAGTTGTGTGCGTGGTGTCGCTGCCGGTTGTGTCAGCTTTGTGCCCACTGGCTCCTTGTAACTGGCTGAGGACTCGGACCTCGTGCGTGATGTGCAGGTGCTGCTTAACACACTGCTGGACGCTTGAGAGGTCATCCAAGTAATTATCTGGTCCTGTTCTTTTGGATTTGTGAGGGTTGTTGTCCTGGACAACATGGGCGGTATTGAGTGGGTTTTCTTGGGTGCTCCCCTGTGGCCTGTACGTGAACCGTCAGGGGAAACACCTCTTCCCTTGCCCCTCCCTCTTTCACCGGATTTCTTCCTCATTTCACTTATCCTTACAGTACACGCTGACTGGCAGCAGTACAGTGGCAGTACAGAAATGCTATACAGTACCACTATTCCCAGCAGCGACACAGAGCACAATGCTATACAGTGACGGGTGAGCGGTGTACCACTATTCCCAGCAGCGACACAGAGCACAATGCTATACAGTGGCGGGTGAGCGGTGTACTACTATTCCCAGCAGACACAGAACAGTCAACAGAATGCTATATAGTGTGGCTGAGCGAGCGGTGTACCACTATTCCCAGCAGACACAGAACAGTAAACAGAATGCTATATAGTGTGGCTGAGCGAGCGGTGTACCACTATTCCCAGCAGACACAGAACAGTAAACAGAATGCTATATAGTGTGGCTGAGCGAGCGGTGTACCACTATTCCCAGCAGACACAGAACAGTGAACAGAATGCTATATAATGTGGCTGAGCGAGGTACACAGAGTGGCAGTAAACAGAATGCTATATAGTGTGGCTGAGCGAGCGGTGTACTACTATTCCCAGCAGACACAGAACAGTAAACAGAATGCTATATAGTGTGGCTGAGCAAGCGGTGTACCACTATTCCCAGCAGACACAGAACAGTAAACAGAATGCTATATAGTGTGGCTGAGCGAGCGGTGTACCACTATTCCCAGCAGACACAGAACAGTGAACAGAATGCTATATAGTGTGGCTGAGCGAGCGGTGTACCACTATTCCCAGCAGACACAGAACAGTAAACAGAATGCTATATAGTGTGGCTGAGCGAGCGGTGTACCACTATTCCCAGCAGACACAGAACAGTAAACAGAATGCTATATAGTATGGCTGAGCGAGCGGTGTACCACTATTCCCAGCAGACACAGAACAGTAAACAGAATGCTATATAGTGTGGCTGAGCGAGCGGTGTACCACTATTCCCAGCAGACACAGAACAGTGAACAGAATGCTATATAATGTGGCTGAGCGAGGTACACAGAGTGGCAGTAAACAGAATGCTATATAGTGTGGCTGAGCGAGCGGTGTACTACTATTCCCAGCAGACAGAGAACAGTAAACAGAATGCTATATAGTGTGGCTGAGCGAGCGGTGTACCACTATTCCCAGCAGACACAGAACAGTAAACAGAATGCTATATAGTGTGGCTGAGCGAGCGGTGTACCACTATTCCCAGCAGACACAGAACAGTAAACAGAATGCTATATAGTGTGGCTGAGCGAGCGGTGTACCACTATTCCCAGCAGACACAGAACAGTGAACAGAATGCTATATAATGTGGCTGAGCGAGGTACACAGAGTGGCAGTAAACAGAATGCTACATAGTGTGGCTGAGCGAGCGGTGTACTACTATTCCCAGCAGACACAGAACAGTAAACAGAATGCTATATAGTGTGGCTGAGCGAGCGGTGTACCACTATTCCCAGCAGACACAGAACAGTAAACAGAATGCTATATAGTGTGGCTGAGCGAGCGGTGTACCACTATTCCCAGCAGACACAGAACAGTGAACAGAATGCTATATAGTGTGGCTGAGCGAGCGGTGTACCACTATTCCCAGCAGACACAGAACAGTAAACAGAATGCTATATAGTGTGGCTGAGCGAGCGGTGTACTACTGTTCCCAGCAGCGACACAATGACAGGGGGGACCCTGGCTAACGTGGCTGGAGCGCGAACTACCCTGCCTGCCTACCCAAAGCTAAACCCACAGACAAATGGCGGAGATATGACGTGGTTCGGGTATTTATTTACCCGAACCACGTGACAGTTCGGCCAATCAGAGCGCGTTCGGGTCCGAACCACGTGACCCGTTCGGCCAATCACAGCGCTAGCCGAACGTTCGGGGAACGTTCGGCCATGCGCTCTTAGTTCGGCCATGTGGCCGAACGGTTTGGCCGAACACCATCAGGTGTTCGGCCGAACTCGAACATCACCCGAACAGGGTGATGTTCTGCAGAACCCGAACAGTGGCGAACACTGTTCGCCCAACACTACCTGCGGGACACGCACAGCTGTGAGAGGATGGGGTTGCTAATGTTTTCGCTGGCTGAAAGTGCTTCAGAACCCCAAAATAAGGCTAAAAAGAGCTTGTCTCTAGCAGAGCTACATCGGGCTGCTTCCGCTCTTCAGCGCGCCGCGCATGCGCCCCCTTATTGTGCCAATTTCATACTGCATACAACTTGTATTACATTTTCACCCAAGCCAAAATGATTAGCAACATATTGGCCATCTATAGTGTTTTTATAGGAACGGCATCAGTCTTTATTCTTCAAAAGTACAAATTCTCCTTGATTGCAGTCGTGAACTATAGACAGGTCATACAAAGATCCACTCTACAGAACCATAAGCTGCCTAACACATGTTTCACGGCCAAAATTCGCTTCCTCAGAGGCACACGAATGTATAGCTATCAGGGTAAAAACCAGGGTTAAGAGACCGCAATCTAAGATGCTGGATAGCGTTAGCAGTCGTGTACTAACTGGCCGATCATTGTGGAAAGCACACCTTTGTGCTACTCGTGGATATTCAGAATCTTAGATTGCGGTCTTTTAAAGTGGATCCGAGGTGAACTTTTACACATTGCATAGTTGTGTTCCTTTCCTATTGTTTATAGGGCATTCCTCAAGCCAAATACTTTTTTGTTTTTGTTTTAATACTCCAATTCCCTATAAAATAAAAAAGCCACGCCCACAGGTTTTTTCCGAGAGCCTTGGCAGTAGCAAGGGCTCATGGGAGCTCAGTCTGGGCAGGAGGAGGGGGAGGTGTGACTAGCCATTGATTTCAGAGGCAGAGGAGAGGAGGAGAGGGGATTAGGCTGATGGCTGAAGATACAGATAAGCCTGCCTCTGTGTAATGTTTACAAACAACATGGCTGCTGTCATTGTATCACAGGAAGAAATAATCATATTCTATTGAAGCTGTTTGCAGCTAGATATGCTGTGTAAACCATCTAAACTTTAGATAAGATATATAGACAAGTTACTTGTTATAGTTAGTTTTTCATCTCGGATCCGCTTTAACCCTGGTTTTTACCCTGATATCTATACATTTGTGTGCCTCTGAGGAAGCGGCTTTTGGCTGTGAAACATGTGTCAGGCAGCTTATGGTTCTGTAGAGTGGATCTTTGTATGACCTGTCTATAGTTCACGACTGCAATCGAGGAGAATTTGCATTATTGAAGAATAAAGATTGATGCTGTTCCTATAAAAACCCTAATAGTCTTAGGACTATTTTGTATATACTGATTGCACAATGTTTTGGGGTGGAACTATATCGGTGTATTTTATTCTAAGATATTGACATTCATCTATAGTGTTTGCCACGAACAGCCCTTCACCTAATTTCTCTTTCCCTCTCTCTTGTTCAAGACTCCTCAAGCCTCGTACACACATGCAATTTTGATTGGCCAATTTTACCTCCAAAAAGTATGAGGGCCAACAGATTGTGAATAGTATGAACAGAATTGTGTAGATAAGGTATCATACTGTATGGAGGTGATACAACTGGCCAATCAAACTGGAATGTGTGCACCAGGCTTTATTTAACTACTTAAGCCCTCAGTCGTTTTCACTTTATGCATCCAAGCAATGTTCAACTCCCATTCATTAGCCTACAACTTTATCACTACTTATCACAATTAATTGATATTTATCTTGTTTTTTCCGCCACCAATTAGGCTTTCTTTGGGTGGTACATTTTGCTAAGAGCCACTTTACTGTAAATGCAAAAAAAAAAAAAAATAATAGAAATATTTCATCTTTACATTGATATTTAAAAAGTTTAGACCCTTAGGTAAATATTTACACTTTTTTTTTATTGTAATGGTTTTTTTGTTTTTTTGTTTTTTTTTTATATTAAACATTTTATTTGGGTATTTTTGGGAGGGTGGGATGTAAACAGTAATTTTTTAATGTAAATTATAAAAGTGTTGATTTTTATTTTTTTTACATTTAGTTGTAGATTTACTTTTTGGCCACAAGATGACAGCCATGAGTTTGTTTACATGACATCACTCTAAGCGCACAGTACGCTTAGAGGGACGAATGGGGAAGCTAGAGCCAGAAAAAGCGAAGCTTCCGAGAGAAGCTGACGCTTTTTTAGCGGGGGAGAGGAATCAGTGATCGGGCACCATAGCCCGATTCACTGATTGCCTGGCTAACGAACTGCAGGCTGGGAGCGCGCGTGCATGCATGCGCGATCAGCCACTGGAGCACGCGCACAGGGCCTCCTGGACGTAGCTAGAACGACCAGGAGGCCAAATTAGTTAAAGGACAACTGAAGTGAGGGGGCTATGGAGGCTGCCATATCTATTTCCTTGTAAACAATATTAGTTACCTGGCTATCCTGCTGGACCTCTGCCTCTGATACTTTTAACCAAAGACATAGTGGTTGGCGGGGTCAGTGCAGCAGCAGTATGTCTGTGCGAGTACACATGCAGGAAGACGTTGCCAGCGTGCGTGTCCTCTGACCCGGACATACTGCAGGCGCATGCGCAGTATGTCCGCTTGGACACCTCTGACCGCGCGCCGGCTTAGTCTTCCCACGGGAGTACATGCGCACTCCTGTAGGTATACTGCGGCTGCGCCAACTTGGCTGTGGTTCAGGAACAAGGGCTCAGCTATAGTATAGCCAATCGCAGTTCAATTGCGATAATGGCCATTCAGGAACGGATTTACAACTCTGTAGCACTGTAGGCACAGGCGCTCTGTTGTCCTAAACTCTGCCCCTCAATGCAGACCACGCCCCCAAGTAAAAATAATATGAACTGTAATCCCTGCCTTATGTGACTAACTGTCCTTAATCTTACACTCTAATCACTGGTCCTAAGGACTGTGACATGATGCAGGGATTAGGGTTCAGATCCAGAAGCCGATGTCAGTCCTCTTTCTCCCCGGCGCTGAGCCCTGACATACACCCACTTCCTGCCGCTAACACAGGGAACTCCCGCCCCTTCCAGTCCACAGCTGGCAGGCCTGAGTGAAAATACTGCGGGAGGAAGTACAGAGAGCAGCTGGCGAGGTGCATGCTGGGATTGTAGTGAGTGCCACTGCCTACACCTCCGGTGCATAGATGTGCGTCAGACAGAGGGAGCAGGGAAGGAAGCACAACAGCGGTGTCTCCGCATCAGCAAGGGGGGGAGGAGGTCGTCATCGGGGAGGGGAGCCGCCTCTCCCACATAAGACGCCTGTAGACACAAGCCTACGGTGCCTTATGGTAAATCCGGCCATGTTCAGTGGTCAATTTGTACCTAGAGTTTCATCTAGGCAAGGGAATGGAGATAATGGAGGGGGGTAGGGGTAGCCATTAATGTTAAGTGTAGATAGGGGTAGTTTAGTGTTAGGCTGCCTTCATACTCCCTGCAATTTCCGGCCGTGATTTTTCATATTTGCAAATCTGCATTTTGTGATTCTCTGTTTGCTCGAGTGCGTTTTTACTCAATTTTTGCAGTATTCGATTTTACCTTGCATGTCATTGAAGTTCATTTATATGATTTTTTTTTTTTTTTATGGGACCATACAAAGCCACTGGCTAATGGAGGAGTGGGCCAGCCAGGACAGGTGGGGCGCTACACTGCCTAAAAATTTGCAGGAGCGACGGGGCCCACAATAAAGTTAGGGGGCAGGGGGTCTGGCTGGGGGCCCTGGGACAATTGCTCAGGTTGCCCCTAAAGTACTGCTGCCGCTGATAATGGCTGCATAACCCCACAACCCATTAAAAAATGTAGAAAGGACATGGCTTTGCACAATGTCCGTTGCAAAGTATAAATCCAACTTTATCTATGCAGGTTAAAAGCACAAAAACCGTGCAGCTGAAATGCCTACGTTGTAACACGTACTCATCGCAATGCTGATAGTGTGAGTCCTAAGTCCAGTTATGGAAGATAAGAAAGATCTCATACACCATGCAGCTAGAAAACCTTAAAGAGGAACTCCAGTGAACATTTTACTGCTGGCAGGTGATGTAGCTGCTGCATGGTTTTTGGCAGTTTGATACAGCTGTAAACAGCTATTTCCCACAAAAGTTCGAACTTTTCTTGTGGGAGGGGTTACTTGTGGGAGGGGTTACTTGCGGGAGGGGTTTCACCACAATATCAGCCATACAGCGCCCCCTGATGGTCTGTTTGTGAAAAGGAATAGATTTCTCATGTAAAAGGGGGTATCAGCTACTGATTGGGATAAAGTTCAATTTTTGGTCGGGGTTTCTCTTTAACTACCATATTTATTTCGTTTTTAATACCAGTTGCCTGGCTGTCCTGCTGATCCTCTCCCTCTAATACTTTCAGCCACAGACCCTGAACGAGCATGCCGCAGATCAGGTGTTTCTGACGGTATTTTCAGATATGACAAGATTAGCTGTATGCTTGTTTCTTGTGTTCTTCAGGCACTACTGCAGCCAAATAGATCAGCAGGATAGCCAGGTAATTGGTATTGTTTAAAGGAAATCCGAGGCGAGAAGGATATGGAGGCTGCCATATTTATTTCCTTTTAAACAATACCAGTTGCCTGGCAGCCCTGCTGATCCTGTGTTTTAAAACTTTTAGCCATAGACCCTGAGCAAGCATACGCAGATCAGGTACTCTCTGACTCAGCTGACTCAAGTTTTACTGGATTGGCCATATGCTTGTTCCAGGGTTTTAGACACTACTTATGCCAGAAGAACAACAGGACAACCAGGCAACTGGCATTGTTGACAAGGAAATAAATATGGCAGCCTCCATATCACTCTCAGGCCTGGTGCACACAAAAAAACGCTAGCAGATCCGCAAAATGCTAGCGGTTTTTGAAACGCTTTTCTTCTTTTTCTGTAGCGTTTCAGCTAGCGTTTTGCGGTTTTGGGAAGCGTTTTTGGTGTAGTAGATTTCATATATTGTTACAGTGAAGCTGTTACTGAACAGCTTCTGTAACAAAAACGCCTGCAAAACCGCTCTGAACTGCCGTTTTTCAGAGCGGTTTGCGGTTTTCCTATACTTTACATTGGAGGCAGAAACGCCTCCGCAATCCAAAATCTGCAGCAGCCCGGGAGTATGCGTTTCTGCAAAACGCCTCCCGCTCTGGTGTGCACCAGCCCATTGAAATACATTACCCACGCGTTTCCACATCCGCAAGCGGCTGTAAAAACGTGAGAAAACCCGCTCAGTGTGCACCAGCCCTAACTTCGGGTTCCCTTTAAAAGGAAATAAATATGGCAGCCTCCATATAACTCTCCCTTCAGGTGTCCTGTAATTGCTAACAACCGGGCAGGGTCAGCGCTTCCACAGAGGCAAATGCCCCAGAGCCTGTAACCCCTCCCCCAGGTGTCTCCCCTCCTCCTCTCCAGCTATGGTGACCCTATGCATGCCTGCAGGGAATGAGGAAGAGATGAAGTCCAGAGCATAGAGCACGGTGCTGCCTCCTGTATCCTGCTTGGATTAGATAAGACTCTGCTGTGTGTACACTCTGCATTTATAGGGTAAAAGAGAAAGGGAATAATGGGGATGGAGGAGCTGGCAGCCAGCTTGGGGGCCTAGCCTAGGGTCAGGGCCGGAGCTACCATAGGAAAAAATAGGCAGTTGCCCCAGGGCCCCAGAGCCTGTAGGGGCTCCCAAGGTGTCTCTCCCCATCTTAAATGATTGCTCCCCAGGGACTCGGCAGAGTCTGTTAAGTTGGGAGGTGATTGGGGGAAGGTCAGCAGCCAGCTCAGGGGCCTAGGAGGGAAATTTGGCTGCACAAAAGGGCCTCTAATGGCGCTTTTTTGTCGGGGGGTGTATGTTGGGGAGCCCCCAGGCTAATTTTGCCCTAGGGCCCAATTGTTACTTGAACCAGCCCTGCCTAGGGTGGTGAATTTGCTGTGGGGGGTGGGGTTGTGCTAGGGGTTCCCCACAGTTACTTTTTCCCCATTGTAGCTAGAACCGTCCGTGCAGCTGTTCCCCTGATTGTCCAGAGCCTGGAGGAAGAGATGCTGGTGTAGCGGACTCCAGAGTTTGGCGTACGTGTTTCAGGCTTCGGGTAAACGGGGAGCTCCGTTGGTAATTATTCCTGGCCAGAAATGTTAAAGTGTTAAAATAATTTCACAGAAATAGACTTGGATTATTACAAATGGCCTTTGGCAACCGGCGCTTTTTAATTTCGAGCTTGTGGACGCCGTCGCTGGCAGTTATAAGAGACCATAAATAAAAGTTCATCAGACACAAACTACCGATCTGCTAATCGTGTAACGCGCCAGACATCTGCCGGGGGCCGCCCCGAGAAGCAGCGATCACGATGGAAGGTCCAGAACCTGATTATCCACCATATGTCACCCGGCCCCGCACTGATCGTCACACCGAGAGGTGAACCTGTCACACAACACACAATCCAACGTGGTCTCATCTCTTACACTCCTCTCTCTACAAATGTATCTACATTTAACCACTTGATGGCCACAGTGGTAAACCCCCCTAAAGACCAGGCTAATTATTGCTAAAATGGCCACTGCAGCTTTAAGGCCAAGCTGCAGGGCCGGACAACACAGCACACGAGCTTAGCTTCTCTGCAGCTAAAAATGAGGCTTGGATAAGAAAAACAAAGTTCTGATGCTGTGAAACTGTGAAACTGTTAAAGAAACACTAAGGCTTTTCAGTGCTGCGGAGTAGATTTTTAGTCTGGAGGTTCACTTTAAGTTAAGACTTAAAGAGCAACTTTACTCAAAGGTAGTAGTACCAGAAAAAAATCAATCAATCAAGGCATTGCAAAGTAAGAAGATAAAAAAAGATAGCTCAAGAAATGATTTATACTCGCTGTGTAATTCATTCATGTTGTTTGATCCTCAGTGAGCCTGCAGGTCATCATCTTTACTGCTGGCACGCAGGCATTTATAAAAAAAAAAACGGACGGTACCAACTGTCCTTATTTATGAACACACCCACTATGAAGAATGTGATGGGCTTAAAGGCTATATTTTCACCATAATATCAGATGATATTTTCCAGAAAATGTAAAGATTTCTCGAGGGGAAAAGGTGTGCTGGCTACTGATTGGGATGACGTAAAATTTTTGCATCCTCTTTAAGTGTTCCTGTCTAGGATTTTACTTTTTACTCCCCAATCTTCCGCCTACTCTGCCTCCCTCCCAAAAAGGTGATTTACCCTCATTCTTCACAAATCGCTCTCATATTCACCCTCAGTTCTGAGAAATATATAGCCCACTCAACAGGGCAACCATCATGGGGATGTAGATGGTACAGCAGCACTGGGACAAGAGGGAGAAGTCCATTTCCAAACCACACAATTAGCATAACATTTGCATCAACTTGGAATTGTTTGCATATTCCATGCCTACTTCTCCACATATTACTATACCTTCATACCACTCCCACTCCACATTCAGTTATGAAACTTCCTATTGGACGCTGGGACATGGCATCCTCCCCATGCTGGTTGCTTTCTGAGGCTTCTGGGGCCCGGGGCATTGCAGTATATCTGGCCATAGCTTGTATATTATGGGCTGCCTTTAGATGCACTCTCAGCCGCTGTTGCTGCAGTGTGGAATATTTGGCAGCTGCAGCTTGTATATTATGGGATGCCTATAGACGCACTCTCAGCCGCTGTTGCTGCAGTGTGGAATATTTGGCAGTCGCAGCTTGTATATTATGGGATGCCTATAGTCGCACTCTCAGCCGCTTTCACTGCAGCGGGGAATATTTGGCAGCCGCAGCTTGTATATTATGGGCTAACTATAGACGCACTCTCAGCTGCTGTTGCTGCAGTGTGGAGTATTTGGCAGCCGCAGCTTGTATATTATGGGATGCCTATAGTCGCACGCTCAGCCGCTGTTGCTGCGGTGTGGAATATTTGGCAGTCGCAGCTTGTATATTGTGGGATAACTATAGACGCACTCTCAGCCGCTGTTGCTGCGGTGTGGAATATTTGGCAGTCGCAGCTTGTATATTGTGGGATAACTATAGACGCACTCTCAGCCGCTGTTGCTGCAGCGTGGTATATTTGGCAGCCGCAGCTTGTATATTATGGGCTAACTATAGACGCACTCTCAGCCGCTGTTGCTGCAGTGTGGAGTATTTGGCAGTCACAGCTTGTATATTATGGGCTGCCTATAGTCGCACTCTCAGCCGCTGTTGCTGCAGTGTGGTATATTTGGCAGCCGCAGCTTGTATATTATGGGATGCCTATAGACGCACTCTCAGCCGCTGTTGCTGCAGCGTGGAATATTTGGCAGCCGCAGCTTGTATATTATGGGCTGTCTATAGTCGCACTCTCAGCTGCTGTTGCTGCAGTGTGGCATATTTAGCAGCCACAGCTTGTATATTATGGGATGCCTATAGTCGCACTCTCAGCCGCTGTTGCTGCAGTGTGAAATATTTGGCAGCCGCAGCTTGTATATTATGGGCTAACTATAGACGCACTCTTAGCCGCTGTTGCTGCAGTGTGGAGTATTTGGCAGCCGCAGCTTGTATATTATGCGCTGCCTATAGTCGCACTCTCAGCCGCTGTTGCTGCAGTGTGAAATATTTGGCAGTCGCAGCTTGTATATTATGGGCTAACTATAGACGCACTCTCAACCGCTGTTGCTGCAGTGTGGAATATTTGGCAGCCGCAGCTTGTATATTATGGGCTGCCTATAGTAGCACTCTTAGCCGCTGTTGCTGTAGCGTGGAATATTTGGCAGCCGCAGCTTGTATATTATGGGCTGCCTATAGACGCACTCTCAGCCGCTGTTGATGCAGCGTGGAATATTTGGCAGCCGCAGCTTGCATATTATGGGCTGCCTATAGTCGCACTCTCAGCCGCTGTTGCTGCAGCGTGGAACATTTGGCAGCCGCAGCTTGTATATTATGGGATGCCTATAGTCGCACTCTCAGCCACTGTTGCTGCAGCGTGGAATATTTGGCAGCTGCAGCTTGTATATTATGGGATGCCTATAGTCGCACTCTCAGCCGCTGTTGCTGCAGCGTGGAATATTTGGCAGCCGCAGCTTGTATATTATGGGCTGCCTATAGTCGCACTCTCAGCCGCTGTTGCTGCAGCGTGGAATATTTGGCAGCCGCAGCTTGTATATTGTGGGATAACTATAGTCGCACTCTCAGCCACTGTTGCTGCAGCGTGGAATATTTGGCAGCCGCAGCTTGCAAATTATGGGCTGCCTATAGTCGCACTCTCAGCCGCTGTTGCTGCAGCGTGGAATATTTGGCAGCCGCAGCTTGCATATTATGGGATGCCTATAGTCGCACTCTCAGCCGCTGTTGCTGCAGCGGGGAATATTTGGCAGTCACAGCTTGTATATTATGGGCTAACTATAGTAGCACTCTTAGCCGCTGTTGCTGCAGCGTGGAATATTTGGCAGCCGCAGCTTGCATATTATGGGCTGCCTATAGTCGCACTCTCAGCCACTGTTGCTGCGGTGTGGTATATTTGGCAGCTGCAGCTTGTATATTATGGGCTGCCTATAGTCGCACTCTCAGCCGCTGTTGCTGCAGCGTGGAATATTTGGCAGCCGCAGCTTGCATATTATGGGCTGCCTATAGTCGCACTCTCAGCCACTGTTGCTGCAGCGTGGTATATTTGGCAGCTGCAGCTTGTATATTATGGGATGCCTATAGTCGCACTCTCAGCCGCTGTTGCTGTGGCGTGGTATATTTGGCAGCCGCAGCTTGCATATTATGGGCTGCCTATAGTCGCACTCTCAGCCGCTGTTGCTGTGGCGTGGTATATTTGGCAGTCACAGCTTGTATATTATGGGCTGCCTATAGTCGCACTCTCAGCCACTGTTGCTGCAGCGTGGAATATTTGGCAGCTGCAGCTTGTATATTATGGGATGCCTATAGTCGCACTCTCAGCCACTGTTGCTGCAGCGTGGTATATTTGGCAGCTGCAGCTTGTATATTATGGGATGCCTATAGTCGCACTCTCAGCCGCTGTTGCTGTGGCGTGGTATATTTGGCAGTCACAGCTTGTATATTATGGGCTGCCTATAGTCGCACTCTCAGCCACTGTTGCTGCAGCGTGGAATATTTGGCAGCCGCAGCTTGTATATTATGGGCTGCCTATAGTCGCACTCTCAGCCGCTGTTGCTGCGGCGTGGTATATTTGGCAGCTGCAGCTTGTATATTATGGGCTGCCTATAGTCGCACTCTCAGCCGCTGTTGTTGTGGCGTGGAATATTTGGCAGTCGCAGCTTGTATATTATGGGCTGCCTATAGTCGCACTCTCAGCCACTGTTGATGCAGCGTGGAATATTTGGCAGTCGCAGCTTGTATATAGGGTTGCCAGGTCGGCTGATGGAGAAAACCGGACAGGGGGTGGAGTTAGGGGTGGAGTTAGGGGCGGAGTCAGAAGCACACTTTTATGTAGAGTGGGGCTAAGCAATGGGCTTTTTTTAAAAAAAAATTTATAGTATTTATATCGCACTGACATCTTCTGCAGCACATTACAGAGTACATAGCCATGTCACTAACTGTCCTCACCAGTAGTACTGGTCCAGTGCACATAAGAGACAGTTTTTCACCAGTAACTGCACATAAGAGACAGCTTTTCACCAGTAAATGCACATTATAAGAGACACCTTTTCGCCAGTAAATGCACATAATAAGAGACAGCTTTTCCCCAGTAAATGCACAAGAGACAGCTTTTCACCAGTAAATGCACATAATAAGAGACAGCTTTTCACCAGTAAATGCACAAAAGAGACAGCTTTTCACCACTAAATGCACATAATGACAAACAGCCAGTGTTCCCAGTATATGTAGCCAGGGATATATGTGCCCAGTATATGTAGCCAGGGGGTATATATGTCCCAGTATATGTAGGCAGGGGTGTAAATGTCCCAGTATATGTAGCCAGGGGGTATATGTGCCCAGAATAGGTAGCCAGGGGGTATATGTGCCCAGAATAGGTAGCCAGGAGCTATATGTGCCCAGAATAGGTAGCCAGGGGCTATATGTGCCCAGAATAGGTAGCCAGGGGCTATATGTGCCCAGAATAGGTAGCCAGGGGCTATATGTGCCCGGAATAGGTAGCCAGGGGCTATATGTGCCCAGAATAGGTAGCCAGGGGCTATATGTGCCCAGAATAGGTAGCCAGGGGCTATATGTGCCCAGAATAGGTAGCCAGGGGCTATATGTGCCCAGAATAGGTAGCCAGGGGGTATATATGTGCCCGGAATAGGTAGCCAGGGGGTATATGTGCCCGGAATAGGTAGCCAGGGGCTATATGTGCCCAGAATAAGTAGCCAGGAGCTATATGTGCCCAGAATAGGTAGCCAGGGGCTATATGTGCCCAGAATAGGTAGCCAGGGGCTATATGTGCCCAGAGAATAGGTAGCCAGGGGCTATTTGTGCCCAGAATAGGTAGCCAGGGGGTATATGTGCCCGGAATAGGTAGCCAGGGGCTATATGTGCCCAGAATAGGTAGCCAGGTGCCCCCCGCAGGAGGAGAACAGTGCAGAGAGAGAGCTGGGAGCAGCGGTGGAGAAGGGGGGCAATCTCCCCCCCCTTGCCTTCCCTCACCTTAGGGTGCTGTCTCTCTCCCCTGCTGTCTCCTCCATCATGTGCAGCAGGCTGGCGGGTGGAACTTACCTCTGTCGCAGGCGCCGGAAGTTCGGGTCCCGCAGCCGCTGAGATTTGACTCAAAAAAGATCCGGATCAAAGATCCGAAACATTCATGAGCCGGACAACACTATTCAGACTGATAGTGTTGTCCGGCTCATGAATGATTCGGATCTTTGATCCGGATCTTTTTTGAGTCAAATCTCTCTCAGCGGCTGCGGGACCCGAACTTCCGGCGCTGGAGCGACACAGAGGTAAGTTCCGCCCGCAGCCACCCGCCAGCTTGCACTTCATATTGGAGGAGACAGCGGGGGAGAGAGAGCACCCTAAGGTGAGGGAAGGGGGGGGAGATTGCCCCCCTTCTCCACCGCTGCTCCCAGCTCTCTCTCTGCTGCGCTGTTCTCCTCCTGCGCTGCGGGGGGCGCTAAAACCGGACAACTTAATTGTCCGGTTTAGCATGTTTTTTTACACCGGACACAGGGGCCAAAAACCGGACTGTCCGGTGTAAAACCGGACACCTGGCAACCCTACTTGTATATTATGGGCTGCCTATAGACGCACTCTCAGCCACTGTTGATGCAGCGTGGAATATTTGGCAGCCGCAGCTTGTATATTATGGGATGCCTATAGTCGCACTCTCAGCCGCTGTTGCTGCGGCGTGGAATATTTGGCAGCTGCAGCTTGTATATTATGGGCTGCCTATAGATGCACTCTTAGCCACTGTTGCTGCGGCGTGGTATATTTGGCAGCCGCAGCTTGTATATTATGGGCTGCCTATAGTCGCAATCTCCGCTGCTCTCGCTGCGGTGTGGAATATTTGGCAGGCCCTGGTATGCTCATCACAAATCAAATCACTTAATGCCAGTTCAGTGCTGATTCTGCTTTTTGTTTCTCTCTCATCACAAAACAGAAGTAAACTATTCCAGCAGGAAAGTGCAATCATGACAAGTCGCAGAAGATACGCGACCCTCAGGCTGTTTGTTAATATAATCATTTTCTGGGAAACAAAGTATGCCACCTTTTTCCTTAGATGTTCTTGAGGCAAACCTCGGGTCAATTTAAAGGGACTCACCTAAGGGGAGGGAAGCCTCCTGATCCTGCAGAGGCTTCCCACGCTGTCCTCTGTACCACCATTGCTACTTGTGGACCCCCAATAGAACAGACATCCACTGGGAGCAGTTCTTGCGCTTTCTAAACTGCAATCTATTTGCTCACAGTTTTGGCAATTTGCAGCACAATTAGCCAGTGTTTCCAAGCACCGAGTATATGCTGGCAATTTGAGTTCTGTATGTTGAATAAAGGTTTCCCTACATGCTGGGTCTGTGTGCGCCACCTTCCAGACCGTCAATCCACCAACAGGAGCGATGATATTATGTGTAGGGGGGTGTGGCTACCTACCAAAAGCTGCCACACAGGAACCCAGCATGGGAAAACTTTATTCAAAATCAATTGCGACACAAAAAAAAAAATCGCAGCACCGCCTTTGAACAGCGATTTAAACATGATATTGCAGCGCTCTTATACTTTGAATGGGAGCACAATCGCTCCAAAAATGCTGCAGGACCTGCAATTGCAATTTCATTAATTGCAATCGCTCCTGTTGGTTTGCTTCCATTGACTTTCATTAGCCTAGTGCTCCTGGAATTGTTGCCAATTCCAAAAGCTTAAAGGTTAAAGCTCTCTCTAGTGGGCAGTAGCCCCCAAGCTGATTGAAAATAATATCAGTCCAGAGGTCTGAAAAATGATTTCTCCAGCAATAACGCTGTATTTCTGTCAGAGACAGGCTAGTCTCTCAATGATAAAAGGGCCGCTGTGGTCTCAGATTACTCCCCAGAGTCTACTTGTTAATAGCTCTACATTATGCAGACATTTCCGTCATTGTCTCTATTTGACATTTAGATAATATGATGGAACCCCATCCTGTGTCTTGTGTCTTTTTTGGATTTTTGGAACTCTTAAACCTCCGAAAGGAGAGTTCTGCTTGGAGCGGACGTAGAATTGACAGCTGCCACTTAGCGCACCCCCCCATCCCCAGCCAACAGCTCGTAATGAAGAGGAAAAAGTTTGGAGAAGTTGTCAGAAGTTTTTGGCAGGATAGTGGGACGTGTGCTGGAGTTTTTGGCAGGAGAGGGGGTCGTGTGCCGGAGGCTGAGATATGGAATGATTGCTGCCCCGCTGCATGCTCTGCACATTTCCGTACATCAATATAAATGGCATCATCCATTACATACATATTCTGAAGGTTAGCTCAATCTTTAGCTACATTATCTGTCGGACTATTAATTTCACAGCCAGTCAGCAAAATATCTGACATGCTTTTGTGTTTCTGGGACATCACAAATAAATGTGAAGAAGAAAGAGACAGAGCTTTTAAAGTACTATAACCTTAAAGGAGTTATCCGGGCTATCAAAAGAAAATAAAGGCTACTTACTGGGGGCTTCCTCCAGCCTTCCTACTGGGAGCTTGTCCCAGGACGTCCCCCACCGCAGCTCTGCCCGCAGCCGTTCGCCGGAGCTCCGTCCCGGTCCCCTGGTGATGACGTCAGGGTGACCTCTAGGTCGCTCTGTACTGCGCCTGCGCGAGCGGCGCTATCACTCAGCGCCACGTGGACCGGAGCATACTGCGCAGGCACAGAACTACTACCACCTGCGCAGTCTGCTCCGGCCCACGTTGCTATCTTTCCTTCACTGAATGATGCTGCTACTTTATGTCCGGAAAATGTTTAGCATACTGCTTGATGCAGCAACTTTCCCTCTGGACTACTGATAATTGTAATCAGCTAATTATGTGTAATCTTGCAATTATGCCTATACGGAATTACACATATTAATACAATTGCTTTTGTATAATCATTTGTAATTTTGCATGAATTTTTGTGTAATTTCTGCATAATTTCATGCCAACTTTGACGGTGAATAGCAAAAAACCCTCACACATGCTATTGTCACCAAAATTGCTACATATGTTAAAGGATACCTTAATCTGAGAGGGATATGGATGTTTCCTTTTAAACAATACCAGTTGCCTGGCAGTCCTGTTGATCTCTTTGGCTGCAGTAAAGGCTGAATCACACCTGAAACAAGCATGCAGCTAATCCAGTCTGACTTCAGTCAGAGCACCTGATCTGCATGTCTGTTCAGGGGCTGTGGCTAAAAGTATTAGAGACACAGGAGCAGCAGGAGAGTCAGGCAACTGGTATTATTTTAAAAAAAGAAATCCATACCCTTCTCAGTTTAGGTTCCCTTTAAGGAGAATAGTGAGTAAAAGTAAATAATAATAATAATAATAATAATAATGATTTCTCAAAAAGACCTTGTAATTTTTGAGTAAATCAGTTTTATGCAAAGAATAATGGTTTTAACACTCAAAAAAAATCACAGTTTTAAAAAACATTTTTCTTTGCATTTTAAAGAGAATCTATACTGTGAAATTCTTACCTAAAAAAACGTACCAGCCTGTTTGTTGTCTTCTGCTAGCCCCTTCTGTAACATTTTTGCTGCTCCCCGCTGCTTTCTTGGTGATAAAATCACTGTTTTATCCATTGTTTTTGTAAACAATGAAGATGGTTGCCAAACAGGAAATACATCATCAGAGCAGGTGCCTGTTTGCAGAGGCTCCTCTCAAACATGATTTGATTGCTGGAATGCTACTCCCACTTGTTGCCTTAGCTGCTTGTCTGAGCTCTGAACTGATCTTTCTGGACTCACAGCTGTTCATAAGGTCACAGCTTCTGAGACTGCACACACAGCACACACACAGAGCCTGCAGGGGAGCATGGAGGAGGTGTGTATAACTTCTCCCTATCACAACAGAGCAGTGCATTTCTCTATGCCTCGACAAGGCTTGACAAAGGAAAGACGATTTATTACAGAGACAGTGCAACTAGAAAAGGCTGCAGTAATCCAGAGCACATTAGAACAGGTGTAGGAACTTATAGGATAGAAGAAATAAGGCTGAACATTTTGTTACAGAGTCTCTTTAAAGTCAGTTTTCTCAAAAACTACAAGGTCTTTTTTTCCTAAATATTTTACCTGTACCCTCTATTCTCCTTAATATACGTAGATATTCTGGTGGCATTAGCATGTGTGAGGGATTTGCTATTAACCGCTAAATTCTGCACAAAAGTATGCAAAATTACGAATACTCACAATTACATGTGGAATTAATTACGATTTTTCCCAGAAATGTCACATTACGATGTGTAATTACACATATGTGTCATTTCTGCCCATCACCACTCTGGACTATGATTCCATTTTCCCATAGATTGTGAATATTGTAAATGCCATTGCAAGTTCCCAGCAGATGTGCTATTTCTCCAATTATCGCATGGCATGGTTTTCGCAAATTTCTGAATAAAACGCAAGTTTAATTTGGAATTTACTGTGATTAGGAGTGCTGGTCATTTCTACATTCGCCATTATCCAATTCTTAATTGCAGCGCCCATAAAAATGTTTAATGTGTTTTGCATGTCTGGAATCATTGAACAAACTAGACCAGTTAAAGGTGGAGTAAAGTTTTACATTAGTGATGTAGCGTCTGTGCTACGCTGCTTGGGGAGAGTATAAGTAAGCCGGCATCATACTTTAATACTCATTAAACTTTACCTGAACTGAGATTAACTACTTCACCTCGAAGGGCTTTTTTCCCCTTAAAGAACAACTGAAGTGAGAAGACTATGGAGGCTGCCATGTTTATTTCCTTTTAAACAATACCAATTGCCTGGCAGAGGATCAGCAGGGCTGCCAGGCAACTAGTATTGCTCAAAATGATATAAATATGGCAGCCTCCATATACCTCTTGCTTCAGTTGTCCTTTAAGAAACCAGAGCAATGTTTACCTGTCAGTGCTCCTTCCATTCATTCGCCTATGGCTTTATTACTACTTATCACAATTAAACAATCTATATCTTGTTTTTTTCGCCACCAATTAGGCTTTCTTCGAGGGGTACTTTTTGCTAAGAATTATTTGATTCTAAACATGTTTTATCAGGAAAAATGAAAAAAAAAAATGAAAAAATTCATTATTTTTCAGTTTGCGACCATTATAGTTTTAAAATAATACATGCTACCGTAATTAACCACTTTGTCCTCCTTGACGTAGAACTACATCAAGGAGGCCATGTGCGCTCCCGCGCGCTCCCACGGCCGATCGCGCACGTGCACGCACGCTCCCGGCCGCGGATCATTAGCCCAGGAATCAATGAATCGGGCCATGGTGCCCGATCACTGATACCTCTCCCCCGCAGAAAAAGCGACAGCTTCTCTCAGAAGCTTCGCTTTTTCTGCCTCCTATGTCCCTCTAAGCATACATGTTACGACGTCGTGTAAACAAACTCAAAATGTAAAACTACATCTAAGTGTAAAAAAAAATACACATATATTTACCCAAAACAAATACTATTTACATCCCACCCTCCCAAAAATACCCACATAAAATGTTTAATAATAATAAAAAAAAAACATTACAATAAAAAAAAAAAAAAAAACCACATAAATATTTACCTAAGGGTCTAAACTTTTTAAATATCTATGTAAAGATGAAATATTACAATTTTTTTTGTAAATAGTGATGGATGCAAAATGGAAAAAATGCTCTTTTATTTCCAAATAAAATATTTTCGCTATACATTGTGATAGGGACATAATTTAAATGGTGAAATAACCGGGACAAATGGGAAAATACAATACGTGGGTTTTAATTATGGAGGCATGTATTATTTTAAAACTATAATGGTTGAAAACTGAGAAATAATGAATTTTTTCAGTTTTTTTCTTATTCTTCCTGTTAAAATGTATTTACAGTAAGGTAGCTCTTGTCAAAATGTCCCACCCAAAGAAAGCCTAATTGGTGGCGAAAAAAACAAGATATAGATCAGTTCATTGTGATAAGTAGTGCTAAAGTTATAGGCTAATGAATGGGAGGTGAACATTGCTCGCATGCATAAAGTGAAAACGACCGAGGGCTTAAGTGGTTAAAACTGACACATTTTATTTGCCCATTTCTCCCAGTTATTGCAACATTTAAAATGTTTCCCTAGTACAATGTATGGCACCAATATTTCATTTGGAAACAATGGTGCATTTTTTCTCTTATATTTTCCATCCCTGATTACAAGCCCATAATTTATAAAGTAATACTAATATACCCTATTGACATACATATTAACAAAATTCAGTCCCTAAGGTAACTATTTAAGTTTTTTTGTAATTTTTTTTTATTTGCCAGCTAGTGTAGGAGGTCAGAGGTTAATTTAAAAATGAAAAATAAGGTAAAAATAGGTGCTTTATTGAAAAAAAAAATGCAGGGGTAATTTTACTATTTGGCCACAAGATGCCCTCACTGGTCTCTTCTGTATGCGTACTATTAGCATGCAAACCGGAAGAACTGCGTGGACGGGTTTTGTGAATGGCGAAGCCGCCTAATAAGACGGCTGCGGTCATTCACATGGGGACTTAAATCAATTAATGGGAATGTGCGGTGGGGAGGGACTTAGTAGCTATGCCCCTGCACATAGTGATAGTATTTTACGTAGTTACTCCTCCCGGGGGAGGGGGAGTGGTTACAACTATTGATGTTTACTTACTGGGGGCTTCTTCCAGCCCCCCCCCCCCATAGTTCTCTGGGTCCCCTCCATTTTCCCACTGTCCCCTCTGACATTACTGTAGCCCGAGCTCCAGTCTGCATGACTTCTCGATTACGCTCCTGACAAAAGCACGACCATGGAGTGCACATGGACAGGAACACGCATGTGCAGTTGTCAGGACTGCAGTTCGGGTTGCAGGAATTTCGGAGGAAGGGCAGAAGGGACCCAAAGGATGCTGAGGGACCTGACGGACTATGGGGGCTGGAAGAAGCCCAAGGTAAGGTATGTAATGTCAACAGTTTTAAAGTAAACCAGAGCTGTGGAAAAAAAAAGATTTGATACTCACCCATGGCTTCCTCCTGCAGCATTAGCACATCTGTGTCCCACCCCGTCCTCACGTGGTCTGCTGTTCAGCTGCAATCAGCCCCGATAACTGGCTCAGTCGCATCAGTCTGGGTCTACTGCGCATCCGCGCATGTGCAGAAGACCAAGACTGGACCCGACTGAGCCAGTTACCGGGGCTGATCGTGGCTGAACGGCAGACCGCGGGAGGACGGTGTGGGATACAGACGTGTTTATACTGCAGGAGAAAGCCGCGGGTGAGTATCAAATCTTCTTTTTTCTCACAGCTCTGGTACACTTTAAGCACAGTTCAGGTGTCCTTTAAATGGCCTCCAGGGCCTCCACACATCTTCACACATGGATTGGCCACCGCAGAGTCCAGATCTTAAGCCCATTGAGAATCTTTGGTATGTGCTGAAGAAGAATTTGTTTGTATATCGCTCCGACTGTTCCATTATCCCTACAAGCTCTTGGCAAATAATTGAATGCTACTCTGGATAGAAATAAATGTAACGACATTACAGAAGTTCATCAAAACGTCCATATCTGTTCATCACTCACTTGTAATCCATTCGTCTTCACTGGGTTTGATGAACAGATAGAGATTTTGCACCCTGTAAAATCTAAGACCTTTACCCCTGTCTTTACCACAGTGGTTCCAATTCACTAAGACCTGTTTGATTAAAAAATAGGTGGGTAAAGCACCGCATTTGGTATTTTAGAGGTTTTTTTTCACCTACATGTGCGGTAATAGTTCTGCAATTTACCAAAAAAACATGTCTTCAAATCACTAAGACCTGTAAAAAGTAGCAGTGTAACCAGCTGTGGAGGGGGTCTCAGCAGATAGCTGTGTCTTGCTGCGGTGATCTCCCACTTCTGGGCAGAGCTGTGATGATTCTTCCGGTGGTCTGCCTGAACATGAGACGCTCCTTCTGTAGTCAAAGAGTAAAAGGCATCTCCAGCGTCCATTTAGATCTGCCTGCCTCCTCTATTCCCTCTTATTCTCTATATCAGTCTTCACCCCTGTTCACATATAAAGGATTACAGTGAAACCTCTATGATTTTGCCCTGCTTTTGCATCTCATGTTTTTGTTTTTGTTTTTTCCTTTTCTGATGTCCCGCCCGGCAGTACATCGGTATCAATGGGGTAAGTAGTTAGATGGGGTGGCTCTTCCTATTGGCTTTCTCCTTTGCTTGTCCATTTTGCTGAATGGCTATTTGTCAGTTTCTGACAGCCCCAGACTGGTCCTAAAATCATGAATATCTTACTTGTTTTACCAAATGGTCTAATCTTTCTCAATTGACATTAATTTGGTATTTGTGTCACTAGTCGGTAATTTTGCGCCCAACGCACTGCATCGCACCATCAAAAACAGGCCTTCAGGGAATACTATGCTATTGTGTGGTGTACCCTGTCTGGCCATCGGCTAAGCGTGGCATGCATTTGGCATCGCTTCCTGCTTCGGGTATGCGGAATGCACAGAATCGCATTGTTAAAATATGCTTCCGAGTATGTGTGTCGTGACGTCGTGTCGGTAATTATTTAAACATCCAGGCGTTGTAATAGACTAGCATTACTTCCGGGTCGACACAGATCGCCGCAACTCCATGCAGCACCGCAGTGTTCGTTCTTCTTGATCTGCGTCGGGGATGCGGCAAAAACATCATTTCCGTTACGTCGTACCAGTATGAAAGTCTCCATAGACTTTCATTGCACGGTGGTGGGGTGCAGTATTTTTACTTTTATGGTATTTTGCCTTGGTGTGCAAGGACTTTGAGTGAATTGACATTTGCAAAACTATTTGGTAGAATCAGCTGTATTGTGTATTACAGAATGTGGTATTGCTGTGTGACTTGAAGCGTATATAAAGAAAACCTGTAACCTGGGGGGTGCTCACCTCGAGTGGGGGAAGCCTCCGGATCCTATTGAGGCTTCCCCCGTCCTCCTCGGTCCCACGGCGGTGGCGAAAATCCTCCCGGCGGCGGCGATGTAAATATTTACCTTCCTGGCTCCAGCGCTGGCGCAGTATCCGCTATCTGCATGGAGATAGGCGAAAATAGCCGATCTCCGTCGGGCCGCTCTTCTGCGCAGGCACAAGTCTCCTGCACCTACGTAGTAGAGTGGACCCGACAGAGATCGGCTATTTTTGCTTATCTCCGTGCTGAGAGCCGCAACAGCGCCCCCGCTGGAGCCAGGAGAGGTAAATAAATCAGCGTTTATCAGCCTTGCCGAGGGAGGATTGCCGGACACTTCGGGGGAGCCAGCGCTGGACTGCCTGCAGCTACAGGGGAGGGGGAAGCCTCATTGGGACCCTGAGGCTTCCCCCTCCCGAGGTGAGTACCCCCCAGGGGAACTTTTTTTTGTTACAAGTTCTCTTAAGGGAATTAGATGTTAAAGTAATTGTTACCTCTTGTAGTTTTTGCTCACGATTTGGCCAATCTATAAGCATATGAATGTTTTAGTCTGCTGTGGTCACACGTGGGTTTAGCGGCGGTTCTCTTTTGGAGTTTTTTCTCACGATTTGGCTGATCTATAAGCGTATGAATGTTTTAGTCTGTTGCGGTCAGCTGTAGAGGATGCTTTGGGTTTAGCGGCAGTTCTCTTTTGGAGATTTTGCTCACGATTTGGCAGATCTATAAGCGTATGAATGTTTTAGTCTGCTGCAGTCAGACGTAGACGGTGCTTTGGGTTTGGCGGCGGTTTTCTTTTGGAGTTTTTGCTCATGATTTGGACGATCTATAAGCGTATGAATGTTTTAGTCTGCTGCGGTCAGTCGTAGACGGTGCTTTGGGTTTGGCGGCGGTTCTCTTTTGGAGTTTTTGCTCACGATTTGGCCGATCTATAAGCATATGAATGTTTTAGTCTGCTGCGGTCACACGTAGACGGTGCTTTGGGTTTAGCGGCGGTTCTCTTTTGGAGTTTTTGCTCACGATTTGGCCGATCTCTGAGGAAGGGGTGAGTATCAGGAAAGGGATATTTTGTTTAACTACAGACGACTGCGTCACGCTGATGGGCGCGGACGCGGTGGCAGCCCCAGGACCGCCCAACGCCGATCGGCATAAAGTCATGGGGCGGGGATTTGCAGGAGCATCTCCGCTTGGATGATAGAGCTCCACTCCTCATCAGTCTCCCAGCGATGATCACCGCTAGAAGAGGACTGTTAGACGGCGAAACCGCCATCTGTTTTGTCTGTACGTCAGCACTGTACTGGGGACAGAGAGTCCCCCTGAGAGTGTCAGAAGCAATCAGCTGTCATAGGCTGATGCCTATGACAGCGGATCACTATGATTGGATGGTGGGGGGAGGGAGGGGCGGGTTAGGAAATAGATAAAAGGCAGAAAAGGGGGTGGGGGGAAATCACTTGTGTGCTGAGTTGTGCGGCCCTGCAGCAAGGCCTTAAAGCTGCAGTGGCCTATTTTGTAAAAAACTGGCCTGGTCACTAGGGGGGGGGGGGGGGGGGGTTAAGCCCAAGGTCCTTTAAGTGGTTAAAAATGTTTAAAATGTTTAAAAAATGTCATTGAAGAATTAAAAAATCATACTAAGATACTAAGCTTCCCCCACATAAAGCGGCTGTTACACCACAATGCACCACTGTGAATGTGGCCTAAAGGCAACTTAAAACCATGGGCAGCGCGACACCAGAGCATGCTGGGGCACTAGCTCCCCCCCCAATCATAGTGCCCCCCCGAGTCCCCCCACCCCTCAGTAACACAAAATTGACTGTTTCCACGCTCCAGTAGTGTACAGTGAGTGAACAGGATAAAGTTTGTAAAAAAACTCTCCACGTCAGCCTGAGTCTAGGCGTTAAAGTGCACCAGAATCGAAGCACCCTCATGTATTTTACCATATATATCAGTGGGAACATTAGAGAAAACACCTTCCCTGCTCTCTGTTTTTTCCTTCACTGCTCAGCCTGCTTGTTATCAGCCCTGATAAAATCCCTGACTGAGCATTTAGTCTGGCTTTGCTCAGGAATCATTATAGCTGAGTCTGTCTCCTCTGCTGCCTTTTCAAGTCCAAGCCTGCCCCCTTGTGGCTCTGCTTAGGAATCATTATAGCTGAGTCATTATAGCAAAGCCAGACTGAATGCTCGGTCAGGGATTTTATCAGGGCTGATATCAAGCAGGCTGAGCAGTGAAGGATGAAACAGAGAGCAGGGTAGGTGTTTTCGCTAATGTTCCCACTGATATATGTGGTAAAATACATGGGGGTGCTTCGTCTCTGGTTCACTTTAAAGTGTACCTGAGATGGGGACTTGTATACAAAATATATATACCTGGGGCCTCCTCCAGCCCCCTCCAGGCTTATCACTCCCACGCCACCCTCTTCTGACTGCCCGTTCGCCCACAACTGGCCCTGGAAAATCCTCCTGTCGGGGCCAGTTGGAGCAGGAGCAGTCTAGCCAGTCGCGCTCCTCTATCTCGCTCCCGTCGCCAGGAGTGTTCTGTGCCTGCGAGGGAGTAAAACAATTTTTTTTTAAACAATACCAGTTGCCTGGCAGCCCTGCAGATCTATTCGACTGCAGATGGTGCACACTTAGCAGAAACGCTAGCTTTGCGGAAAACACTGTGTTTTTGCTGCTAAGGGATGTCTATGAGCTGCATGAAAAAATGTATATAAAAAACGCTCGTGGGTTTTGTATGTGTGCGTTTTTAAAAAAGCTGGTTTTGTTGCATAATATTAAAAAACGCATCAAAAATGCACATAATGAAAGTCAATGGGAACGCAATGTATTGCGTTTTTAATGCGTTTTTCATGCGTTTTTATATGCGGTTTTTTTTTGTGATGTATTTCCGCTTCCTGTTGTCTTCCTAGTGATTTGCATAAAACACAATATAAAAACGCATTGAAAACGCATGCAAAACGCATATCGTTTTGTATATGTGAACCGCAAATACATAAAAATACATGCAAAACGCTTCAAAAATGCATATGCGGTAAAAAAAAAAAAAAAAAAAAAAAACCGCTAACACAAATGCACCAAAAATGCAGTAAAAATGCACAAAAAACTGCACATAAAAAAATATACACATGACATAAAATGCAGCCTTTTATATTATGTGTGCACCTACCCTCAATCACACCAGCTAATCTTATCAAATCTGACATTAATAATATTAGAAACACCTGATGTGCTGCATGCTTGTTCAGGGTGTATGGCTGAGAGTATTAGAGGCAGAGGATCAGCAGGACAGCCAGGCAACTGGTATTGTTCAAATGGAAATAAATATGGCAGCCTCCATAGCCCTCTGCCTTTAGGTGTGCTTTAAAGTTGCTCACATTGTTAGAAGAAATAGAATGACTTCCTGTTGTCAGAGCAGCAGATGAGGCCTATTACTCTGCCATAAATATTCCCTGTTGGAGACACACCTGCGCCCTCTGCACACGTGTGACAGTTAGGAGGAGGGTGATCTCTGTCACTAGTGCCGCACTTATAATGGACATGTCTGGTGAGACACATATACAATCCTGATCACACAAGTCAGGCTGGGCAGCCGAGCGTGCGGCTATTTTACAGCCAGTGACAAGGCTATGAGCCTCAAAGATCTGCAATATTTTCCGGTATATAATCTGTCCGCAGATAAAACGCTCCTCATTGAAACCAGCCAATTACAGAGTGATTTGTGCTGATGCGTTTTCTTCAAAATGCTCCCGGCTCTGCCTGTTCAGTAAAAGTTAAAAACAATCTATCAAAACTCGACCCTACGCCACTGGATCACAGACTTCTTGACCAACAGGTCACAAGTCGTCAAGCTGGGCAAGATCTCCTCCCAAGCAAGGGCGACCAACACAGGTGCCCCACAGGGCTGCGTCCTGTCCCCAATTCTGTTTTCCCTCTACACCAACAACTGCAGATCCACAGCGGACTCAGTCAAGGTTGTCAAATTCGCTGACGACACCACCATCATTGGTCTTGTGACCAAAAATGATGAGCATGACTATCGACAACAAGTCGATCGCATTTGCCGTTGGTGCAAGGAAAACAAGCTAGTCCTCAACACAACCAAAACCGTTGAGTTGGTTATCGACTTCAGGAAGCAGGCCCCCACCCCACCCCCAATCTTCATTGACGAAAAGGTATCTAGTGTCCGCCTCCTGGGAACTCAGATCTCCAGCGACCTGGGCTGGAAGACTCACACGAGCACCACACAGAGGAAGGCCCAACAAAGACTCTTCTTCCTTCGTCAACTGAGGAAGTTTGGGATGGAACAGGAGCTTATGACGAACTTCTACTCTGCCACTATAGAATCCGTCATCTGCACCTCCATTCTGGTGTGGTATGCTGGTTCCTCAAACAGAGACAAATACAAGCTTCAGAGGGTCATCAGGTCGGCGGAGAGAATCATTGGAAAACCCCTCCCCTCGCTTGACCTCCTCTACAACTCCAGACTGCGTTCCAGAGCACAAAGAATCGCAAATGACCGCTCACACCCAGGCCACCGCTACTTTAACGTGCTCCCATCCGGCAGAAGGCTACGGTCCATTTCCTCCAAGACAGCTAGGCACATGAACTCCTTCTTCCCTGATGCCGTTAAACTCTTGAATTCCATTCACTGCCCCCCCCCCCCTCCCGCAGGCCGGTAGTCAGTCCATGTGTGTCCGACGTGTCCTGCTTTCTGGCCACCTTCCCCCCAGTTCAGTGCCTCCCTGGCTTAAGTTACACCTACCACTGTACTATTGCTTCTCACTGCAACTGGCTGTTGCTGCTGCTGTTAGAATGTCGCGGTCAGTTGTCATGGTTAGATATGTAATTGTTATTGCCTTCCCGTTGTTGTTGTTTTTGTACTTGTTTGTTTTTTGCTGCTGAGTTCTCTGTCTGAGCCCAATCCCAATTCCGGGCATGACTCAGTCATGCTTGGCGAAATAAACTTGATTCTGATTCTGATTCTGATAAAAATGTGCATTTTATAATATCCCAAATCCACACTTGAAGGCCCTGTTCACACTTAAAATTGTGTATGCAAATTGCAAATGTGTGAAAATACGTTTGCAGCACATCTAATGAAAGTGAATGGAGAATTGCGTACACATTTTGACATGTATAGAAAAACGTATAACTTGCAGCATACATTCACACATCCCTTGCAAATTCCCATTGACTTTGATCCACTGAGTTAAAAACACACTTTAAAAACACACTGCTTGTGACAGCTGGAGACACATATAAAGTATGGATGTATGGGTGTAAGTATAAGTGGAACTTCTATGGGTGATATTATTTCTTTATTTTATTTTCTATCCAATTTAAAGGAGGAGGTCGAAAAAATACTTTATTACTTAGTAGTAACAAATTATAGGCTGGTGTGAACAGGTGTTTTGAGTGTCCAGGCTTGGAACATGATGGACAGGCTGGGGGAGAGCGTTCCAAAGAAGAGGTGATGCTCGTGAGAAGTCCTGGATGTGAGAGTGGGAGGAGGTGACCAAGCTAGAGGACAAGATGGTCTCCTGGGAGGAGTGAAGGTGTTGGGTGGGATGGCATCTGGAGATTAATGAGGAAGAGTATGAAGGCTTTCTATGATAGGGTGAGGAGTTTAAACTGGATCATTTGGGTAATCGGCAGCCAGTGGAGAGATTGGTAGAGAGGGGCTGCCTCAGAGGAGCAGGAAGAAGTGGATGCAATGGGCAGCAACAGAGGAGCGGGAGGAGGTGAATGCAACAGGCAGAAGAGGTCAGTAGGGATTGGCAGAGAGGGGCAGCATCAGAGGAGCAGGAGGAGAGGTGTATGAGATGAGCAGCAGAGGTCAGTGGGGGTTGGCACAGAGGGGCTGCATGAGAGGAGCGGGAGGAGAGGTGGATGAGACAGGCAGCAGAGGTCAGTAGGGATTGGTAGAGAGGGGCAGCATCAGAGGAGCGGGAGGAGGGGTGGATGAGGCAGGCAGCAGAGGTCAGTAGGGATTGGCAGAGAGGAGCAGCATCAGAGGAGCAGGAGGCTAGGTGGATGAGATGGGCAGCAGAGGTCAGTAGGGATTGGCAGAGAGAGGCAGCATCAGAGGAGCGGGAGGAGAGGTACAGTAGATGAGATGGCAGCAGAGGTCAGTAGGGATTGGCAGAGAGAGGCAGCATCAGAGGAGCAGGAGGAGAGGTGGATGAGGTGGGCAGCAGAGGTCAGTAGGGATTGGCAGAGAGGAGCAGCATCAGAGGAGCAGGAAGAGAGGTGGATGAGGCGGGCAGCAGAGGTCAGTAGGGATTGGCAGAGAGGGGCAGCATCAGAGGAGCGGGATGAGAGGTGGATGAGGCGGGCAGCAGAGGTCAGTAGGGATTGGCAGAAAGAGGCAGCATCAGAGGAGCGGGAGGAGAGGTGGATGAGGCGGGCAGCAGAGGTCAGTAGGGATTGGCAGAGAGAGGCAGCATCAGAGGAGCAGGAGGAGAGGTGGATGAGGCGGGCAGCAGAGGTCAGTAGGGAATGGCAGAGAGGAGCAGCATCAGAGGAGCTGGAGAAGAGGTGGATGAGACGGGCAGCAGAGGTCAGTAGGGATTGGCAGAGAGGGGCAGCATCAGAGGAGCAGGAGGAGGGGTGGATGAGGCGGGCAGCAGAGGTCAGTAGGGATTGGCAGAGAGGAGACGCATCAGAGGAGCGGGAGGAGGGGTGGATGAGGCAGGCAGCAGAGGTCAGTACGGAATGGCAGAGAGGAGCAGCATCAGAGAAGCGGGAGGAGAGACGGACAAAGCAGGCAGCAGAGGTCAGTAGGGATTGGAAGAGAGGGGCAGCATCAGAGGAGTGGGAGGAGAGGTGGATGAGATGGGCAGCAAAGGTCAGTAGGGATTGGCAGAGAGGGGCAGCATCAGAGGAGTGGGAGGAGAGGTGGATGAGATGGGCAGCAGAGGTCAGTAGGGAATGACAGAGAGGAGCAGCATCAGAGGAGCGGAGGAGAGGCGGACGAGGCAGGCAGCAGAGGTCAGTAGGGATTGGCAGAGAGAGGCAGCATCAGAGGATCAGGAGGAGAGGTGGATGAGGCAGGCAGCAAAGGTCAGTAGGGATTGGCAGAGAGAGGCAGCATCAGAGGAGTAGGAGGAGAGGTGGATGAGGCAGGCAGCAGAGGTCAGTAGGGATTGGAAGAGAGGGGCAGCATCAGAGGAGTTGGAGAAGAGGTGGATGAGGCAGGCAGCAGAGGTCAGTAGGGAATGGCAGAGAGGAGCAGCAGTATCAGAGAAGCGGGAGGAGAGGTCAATGATGTGGGCTGCAGAGGTCAGTAGAGATTGGCAGGGAAGGGCAGCATCAGAGGAGCGCGAGGAGAGGTGGATGAGATAGGCAGCTGAGGTCAGTAGGGAATGGCAGAGAGGAGCAGCAGTATCAGAGAAGCGGGAGGAGAGGTCAATGATGTGGGCTGCAGAGGTCAGTAGAGATTGGCAGAGATGGGGCTGCATCAGAGGAGAGGGATGAGAGGTGGATGAGAGGGGCAGCAGAGGTTAGTCGGGATTGGCAGAGAGGGGCAGCATCATAGGAGCAGGAGGAGAGGTGGATGAGATGGGCAGCAGAGGTCAGTAGGGATTGGCAGAGAGGGGCAGCATCAGAGGAGCGGGAGGAGAGGTCGATGAGGTGGGCTGCAGAGGTCAGTAGGGATTGGCAGTAGTGATGGGCGAACCTTTCCCGAACACTTACTGTTCGGGTTCGGGTGACGTCTTTGAGCGCGGCTGCCCCCTCCCGCCACCAGGGGGTGCCGGTCCTCCCGAGAGCCGGCCGGCCCCTCCACAAGCCCCCCCGCGCCATGATACAGCGGGCGCGGGGGGGGCTTGTGGAGGGGCCGGCCGGCTCTCGGGAGGACCGGCACCCCCTGGTGGCGGGAGGGGGCAGCCGCGCTCAATGACGTCACCCGAACCCGAACAGTAAGTGTTCGGGAAAGGTTCGCCCATCACTAATTGGCAGCGACTGCCAGCATCAGAGGAGCAGGAGGAGAGGTGGATGAGACGAGCAGCAGAGTTCAGTAGGAACTGGAGAGGCACCTGTCTGTTTTTTGGTAGGGTGTGAGGCCTGAAACTCACTAGAGTGCTTTTTCGAGCATTTAGGGATCGTTTTCAATTGCTAGTGATTTTATTCAAAATCGATTATAAACAAAAATATTTACAAAAGCAAAAGTAAAAATGATTGACAGACAACAGGACATTTGCTTATAAAATAAAAGGGAATACAATAGAAATAAACATTACCCTGTGTAATGCTTAATTCCTGGTTGTGAAATAACACAGGCTAACTAGATCAGAGACTTTTATGGCCCAGCCAGGAGCCAACTTCAGAGAAAAGACACTTACTGCCTCAAAGGACTGGTGCACACCAAGAGCGCTTTTAACAATGCTAGCGCTTTAAAAAGCGATTGGCTTAACGTATTTGGATGGGATGGAGCACACCAGAGCGATGTGATTTTCTCCCAAACGCAAACTCAGGTCCGGCAGCATTTCTGCTGATTTCTGAGGTGATTCAGCCTCAATGTTAAGTATAGGAAAATGGAAAATCGCTCTGAAAAGCAATTTTCCATGTGTTTTTTGTGCATAACCAGTACACTAGCAGCTGTACCATACATAAGAAAATGCTACACAAAAACACTCCAAAAATCACTAGGTATAAATAGAAAATCGCTAGGCACATCGCTAGGCCTAGAATTGCCTTAAAAATTCACTCTAAAAAGCGCTGAGCGTTTGCAATTACACTAGTGCTTTTAGGTGTGCACTGGCCCTGAGAGCTGTTTTTATAAGAGAGAATGTAACCTTGGGCTACCCAATATTCTACTCCAAACTTAATCCAATTTCCTCCTTGGTATATTCAGGTTCCTACTTTTTCATGTATGTAAACACCACAGTTTCCTGTGGAAATTAGGGTTGCCAGGTCGGCTGATGGAGAAAACCGGACAGGGGGTGGAGTTGGGGGTGGAGTTAGGGGTGGAGTCAGAAGCGCACTTTTATGTAGAGTGGGGCTAAGCAATGGGCTTTTTTTAAAAAAATTTTTATAGTATTTATATCGCACTGACATCTTCTGCAGCACATTACAGAGTACATAGCCATGTCACTAACTGTCCTCACCAGTAGTACTGGTCCAGTGCACATAAGAGACAGTTTTTCACCAGTTACTGCACATAAGAGACAGCTTTTCACCAGTAAATGCACATTATAAGAGACACCTTTTCGCCAGTAAATGCACATAATAAGAGACAGCTTTTCCCCAGTAAATGCACAAGAGACAGCTTTTCACCAGTAAATGCACATAATAAGACACAGCTTTTCACCAGTAAATGCACATAATAAGAGACAGCTTTTCACCAGTAAATGCACAAAAGAGACAGCTTTTCACCACTAAATGCACATAATGACAAACAGCCAGTGTTCCCAGTATATGTAGCCAGGGATATGTGCCCAGTATATGTAGCCAGGGGGTATATATGTCCCAGTATATGTAGGCAGGGGTGTAAATGTCCCAGTATACGTAGGCAGGGGTGTAAATGTCCCAGTATATGTAGCCAGGGGGTATATGTGCCCAGAATAGGTAGCCAGGGGGTATATGTGCCCAGAATAGGTAGCCAGGAGCTATATGTGCCCAGAATAGGTAGCCAGGGGCTATATGTGCCCAGAATAGGTAGCCAGGGGCTATATGTGCCCAGAATAGGTAGCCAGGGGCTATATGTGCCCGGAATAGGTAGCCAGGGGCTATATGTGCCCGGAATAGGTAGCCAGGGGGTATATGTGCCCGGAATAAGTAGCCAGGGGCTATATGTGCCCAGAATAGGTAGCCAGGGGCTATATGTGCCCAGAATAGGTAGCCAGGGGCTATATGTGCCAAGAGAATAGGTAGCCAGGGGCTATATGTGCCCAGAATAGGTAGCCAGGGGCTATATGTGCCCAGAGAATAGGTAGCCAGGGGCTATATGTGCCCAGAATAGGTAGCCAGGGGGTATATGTGCCCGGAATAGGTAGCCAGGGGCTATATGTGCCCAGAATAGGTAGCCAGGTGCCCCCCGCCCCGCAGGAGGAGAACAGTGCAGAGAGAGAGCTGGGAGCAGCGGTGGAGAAGGGGGGCAATCTCCCCCCCCCCCCTTGCCTTCCCTCACCTTAGGGTGCTGTCTCTCTCCCCTGCTGTCTCCTCCATCATGTGCAGCAGGCTGGCGGGTGGCGGGCGGAACTTACCTCTGTCGCAGGCGCCGGAAGTTCGGGTCCCGCAGCCGCTGAGAGAGATTTGACTCAAAAAAGATCCGAATCATTCATGAGCCGGACAACACTATTCAGACTGATAGTGTTGTCCGGCTCATGAATGATTCGGATCTTTGATCCGGATCTTTTTTGAGTCAAATCTCTCTCAGCGGCTGCGGGACCCGAACTTCCGGCGCTGGAGCGACACAGAGGTAAGTTCCGCCCGCAGCCACCCGCCAGCTTGCACTTCATATTGGAGGAGACAGCGGAGGAGAGAGAGCACTCTAAGGTGAGGGAAGGGGGGGAGATTGCCCCCCTTCTCCACCGCTGCTCCCAGCTCTCTCTCTGCTGCGCTGTTCTCCTCCTGCGCTGCGGGGGGCGCTAAAACCGGACAACTTAATTGTCCGGTTTAGCATGTTTTTTTACACCGGACACAGGGGCCAAAAACCGGACTGTCCGGTGTAAAACCGGACACCTGGCAACCCTAGTGGAAATGCTTTTAAGCTATGGCTTTACATTCTACAGGTACACATCATACAGTTTCCTGCATTATCACACACATCAGTGTGTTCAGGTGTTTTGCATATGACAATAGCCAACTAATGGCTAACTACCAGTTTCCTTAGGCTGACCATGCGTCCTCTTTTGCCTGGACAGGTCCACTTTTTCAGACCTGTCCGGGCTGTCCTCCTGGATTTTGGAAATGTCCGGTGAAGTGAAGAGAGCCGAACACACTTGCAGAGATCCACTGAGGCTGAGATGAGCCGAACACTGTGAGCCAGCCACAGAAGAACCGCTTGCAGAGATCCACTGAGGCTGAGATGAGCCAAATACTGCGAGCCCAAGCAGCAGAAGAACCGCTTGCAGAGAATCTCTGCAAACGGTTCTTCTGCCTTGGGCTCACAGTATTCGGCTCATCTCAGCCTCAGTGGATCTCTGCAAGCTGTTCTTCTGCCGATTGGGCTGCAGTGTTGCAGGAGAAGCGAGCTAGGAAGTGCGGACAGCTAGGGGGAGGAGGCGGAAACAAGCCAGCGCAATAACACACAGGCTGTGTGTGAAAGCAAGTTATCGGAATGCCGGGGATAAGATAAGTTAGCCTCAGACGGGAGGGGGAGAAGAAAAGTGGACAGCCTGACACAGGACAGAGAGAGGAGGCTGAGATTGGAGGGGGGAGAGGTGAGCTCAGGGTCGGACTGGGACACTGGGGGCCCACCAAAGAAATTTAAACCTGGGGCCCACACATCCCATGATTGCAGTGAAAAAAGGGCGTGACCATGCACCGGAAGGTGGGCGTGGTCATGATGTATTATGGACAGGGCCAAATGTACATGATCTTAGCAGCATTGTAATTCAGAGACACTGCTGCCCAGCAAAACTTTGCATAGAATCCCCTCCTTCAATATAAAGTAATGTCCTACTTTGCAGAAGTTGCGACCGCAGAGGTTTCAAAGTTTGTGACCGCATCGGGGCCCTTGGGCCAAATGGGCCCCAAAGGGCCCTCCCTGAACTACAGTATTAGCTCTCTATTGGTCCTGTGCTCATAATAATCACTTCTATAGATACTTTGAACAGTGGTAATCATTAACAAGCTATTTCCCATCCCCCTTCTTGCACCTCTGACACTGTAGCTGCCATTGGCAGGTTTTGGTGCGTCGTATCAATTGTTATGTATAGAGTGCTTGGGGGGCCCCATTGTAAAATTTGCATCGAGGCCCACAGCTCCTTAGCTACACCACTGCTCTCAGCATGAGTATAGTGTAGTGGGGGTGTCTCAGCATCTTGCAGGGAAAAAAATATAGGAGACAAATACGGGAGCCCAATAGTGTAGTAAATTAGTATGCAATTGAAAAAAGGAATTTCAATAAATTACTACTCACAAAAGGAGGTTGCAAGGGCAACCAACCGTAGGAAGCAGGTGGAGACCATAAACCCGACTCCACTCGGGGTAGTCCCAGCCGGGACCTGGATGTGGTCGCTCTCCTTGAAAAAGTAGGGACAGGTGTCCACTGTGGGGCACCCACAGGTGGTCTGTCACCACCCCTCACACACAGATTGTTTGGGGGTATAGCTATGCATAATTGAAGGTAAAGAGGCACCCTGGTTGAAATAAAGGCATCTAAAAACAGCTTAAAATCGAGGAAATAATATGAGGTGGCTTACCTCAATAACGAAATCCTTGTATATGACAAAATACTTTTATTTAACACAGGCAACGCGTTTCGCGGGTCCAAGCCCGCTTCATCAGGCCAATAAAAGTGCACTTTTATTGGCCTGATGAAGCGGGCTTGGACCCGCGAAACGCGTTGCCTGTGCTAAATAAAAGTCATATACAAGGATTTCGTTATTGAGGTAAGCCACCTCATATTATTTCCTCGATTTTAAGCTGTTTTTAGATGCTTTTATTTCAACCAGGGCGCCTCTTTACCTTCAATTGTGCTTAGCATGAGTGATTACAGCACTGAGAAGAGAATTTTTGTGCTGCAGGCAGCAATTGGAGCTCTGTCAGACAAGTAGGGGGGGCCCACCAGAGACCTGGAGGCGGGGCCCACCGAGGGAAAAAACTGTACTACTGTGGCCCAGTCCGACCCTGGGTGAGCTGACAATAGAGGGAGAAGGGTGAACAGACAGAAGCAGAGTGCAGCCTCAGCCACTACTAGTGTCCTGCATGCTGTGCACTGTGTAGAAAACTCCAAGCCCTTGCCAGCCACAGTACTTCAACACAAGCTGGACACTTGTTAGACACCCTGTATACATGCTTGTTATATACTATTAAGCCTGTAATGTCTTAAAAAAAAAAATTCCTCTTGTCTCCTGTTGCAGCCAAGTTTTATTCTCGCAAGTCGATGTCCCTGGCCATGCGCATCTACGTTTGCGTTCCCTTCGCCATGAGTGTCCTGCGCGGGTGCAGTGCAAGGTTTTTTCGTACTGTGCCTGTGCAGGATGCTCTTGGTGATGGGAGTGCGAATGAGGACGTTTGTGTGGCCAGGGGCAGTGGACGTTGACTTGCAAGTCAGCAAGAACAAAACTTAGTTGCGGCGGGGGACTGATGGATCGTTCAGAGACGGCGTGTGCCCACGGAGGTTAAAGACATTACAATAATCTGTCCAGTCGCACGCTTTACGTTGGTGACTTGGTCAGAGGAGAACGAGGGAGGTGTATTTAGGCAGCCGCACGCAGTATGAGGGAAAGAGCATTTTGTGGGGAAATGTGCTGCCAATCTCATTGCATTTGTGGGGAAATGTGCTGCCAATAAGATTGCATTTGTGGGGAAATGTGCTGCAAATAAGATTGCATTAGTGGGTAAATCTGCTGCCAATCTCATTGCATTTGTGGGGAAATATGCTGCCAATCTCATTGCATTTGTGGGGAAATATGCTGCCAATCTCATTGCATTTGTGGGGAAATATGCTGCCAATCTGATTGCATTTTGTGGTCGGCCGGCCCTCCACCATGTGGTCTGGGAAAAAAAAATGGCCCTCCATGCCTGCGAAGTTGGACAGCACACTGCTAAGGTCTTGTATATTTGGCCCCACCCATGACCACGCCCACATGCTGTTGTGATCGTCCTCTTTTTTGGAAATCAAAATATGGTCACCCTATCATAGGCTAGTATTTCACACACAACAGACAGACCATAGACAAAATGGATTCCCCATAAGGTCACACAAGATGGCTTCCATGTCCTGTATATCATCACACTGCATATATGATCACACTGAAGAAGTGGGTAATTAATTACTTGAGAAAGGCGTTGTCTTGGCACCTCCTACTATCTAGCCTGTCCAGTTATATACTTATTGTGTAAGCCTATTGCAGCTTCTGTCATCAGAGAGCCTGGTCACAACGGCTCCTCTCCAGGTTCTCTGGCTGTGGACAGAAATCTCCTGAATGAAATTCTCCCGGTGTGAAAACTAATTATCGTCATTCATCAGCACTGAAGCTCAGATGTCTCCACAAACTTCTCTCTGAAAACGTTCCCCTGCCAGACACGTGGAGAGAAGACAATGGTGATAATTACTGTCAGGTAGGCATGTCTATGTCATGTCTATGAAGTCCACAAAGTTTGAGAGGTCTTAATTGACCCCAAGGTAAAATGTTGAAAAGCAGGATAATAAGGGTAAAAATGAATATCCTGATCAGGAGTAGTGATCGTTTCTGTAGAAGCAACAGATAAAGTCTATATAGTGCCAGCAATGGTGGTCTACGTAGAATCACAGTAACAGATGTCAGTAGAAGTAGCGGTGACATTCTCTGTAGAAGCAACAGCTAATATCTATATATCTCCTCCAGGCAAGAATGGTTTATAAGGATACAAATACAGTATGGAAGCTTCTATATCCCTCTCACTTCAGGTGTCCTTTTAATTTTATATACAGTACTTTATTTTTGTGACAGGATGTTGTAGTTAGATTTTGTAATAACATGGAGAACGGAAGGAGCAAAGGGGAAAGTTTCACTATAATTCACTTTAATTCAATGTTCCTGCTTTATTCAACTTAACATGTGATAAATTCGTTTTTGTTGGAAAAAATGCATTGAGCTTTGAGCGCTTTTTCAGGAGGTAAGATAAAACACGGAGGAGGTTAATGTTTACCTGCAGTTCAGTCGTGCGTTCGTCCCCTCTCTGCACCTTCCCACCCCAGGGATTCCTATTCAGTGATTCACTGGCCAGAATCTAACAAAAGGAACCACAGAAAACCCATCCAAACAACCCCAGCCTTGCTTTCCGGTTCCCTCCAAGAATAAATGAACACTTTTCAAAAAAATAAAAACATTTTCTACCATTGTCCATGTCTCCTTTGTGACACTGAAATTTTTCCTTCTCATTAAATGCCATGAATCGCATTGCAACCACTCATTAAGCACAGACAATGATTCTCATTCCAGACATTTTCGGCTGTTTGAATCTATTTCCGTCCGTGGAAGAGGAAGAAAGGCCCTTTTCTCTGCGTTCGCTGAGTCGCCGGCCTTCGGGCGGGAGGAACCCCCATTTAATTAAGGCTTCTCTAAACCGTGAACAGGGCTGCACATCGAAATCTATATATACTGTTGGGAATTTTATTATTGTCTTTTTTAGCAAGAAATGTTCTTTTCAAACACCCACGTGGCTGAGTCACTCATGACTACATCCATCTCCGTGGACAATAAACACCTTTTCTCCGAGTGTTCCAGCAGTTCCAATCTCTAAGAAGAATTTCAAAACAGAATGTAACAGAATGTTCCCCACTGGAACCACGCTGAGCTCTGGATACAAACAACAGTATTCCGGCAAGAACAGAGAATTGTGTCGGTGGCCAGTCCGAAAAGAGTTCCAAAAGATAAATCTGCTGTTGCAAAATTATTTTTTAACTCTAATGTCATGCTTTCTACAGCTTCTGGCATATCACCCCACAGGCCATTTTACCCCTACCGTCAAGAGACCTTTTCATCTGTCAGTGCTCATTCATTTGGCCATAACCAGGGCCAGATTTAACTATAGTCACTGTAGGCGTGTGCCTAGAGGCGACCCATATATAAAATGTGGCTTTTGGCTGCCCCAAAGTGCCCCCTCTGCTCTCCCTCCCTTCCTCTGCAGAGTGCCAGCGGAGCGGTTACGATAATAGACTCACCGGCTCCTGACATTCCAGAGATGACGTACATTCAGCAGCGGCAGAGCCTTCAGTGCCATCTCCATAGCTACAGCGGGTATCTCTGTGTGTGACCCGACGGCTTGTAACAGTGCGTCACATGACTCATCATGTGATTCGCTGTTGCAAGCTGCCATGTCATATGCAGAGAGACCCGCTGTAGCAATGGAGACGGTGCTTTATGCTCTGCCGCTGCTGAATGTATGTCATCGCTGGAACGTCGGCAGCTGGTAAGTCTCTTCTCGTAACCGCTCTGCTGTACCATGTAGATAGGTGCCACTTCCCCGCCATTATTCACAGAGACTGTGAATAATGACACATTTACTGTTAATTTCTGCCCTGCCCACATATGCACTGCTCTCTCACAGATCATATGAGAATAGCTGAGAGATTTTTCAGCTACAGATGAAGGATCTGAAGAGAAGGACCTGTACTTTATTCCTGTACTTGCATGCTTACACCCCCCATTCAGAATGAGCTCTTCCTAGCTGTAAACTCTGTTTAGTTTACACTGCGTGAGGCAGAGGGACACAGGAACAGCTGATGAGTTATTTACACACTGCATTGATTACATATTTCTGCTTTCTCTCATTCTTAAGAGATTCCAGTCACAGAAGTACAGCCAGTGAGGACTGTCTCTGTATGCTGGATGTGCTGGACACAGTCCTCCATAGTAATGCCTACAGTGAAAACTGTTCTCTGTAAATGTCATATTTTCTTCACATAAAAAAATGAAAAGATGAAAAAAAGGCTTTGTATTGCTATCTGCTAGTAATTACTAGAAATACATGTGGCATTCAGAATTTTAGTTAACTATGATAGTTGTCCGTTAAGTTGTCACCCATACACAAGTCTTCCAGTGGACGAGACGCCCAATCACAATAAAGTATATGCATCGATCACGATTTTAGTCATCAGTGTTTTTAGTGGATATTATTTTAGTTTACACTGACACATCCTAAAACTTTGAATTTCTAGCTCAGAAATTGTCTCCTCCATAATGTTAGCGGAATAATTATGAGCAAAGGAGCTTTTTGGATATAATGCGGTACTTAAGTATATTGAAAATTTGCAATTACACCTTCAGGTTTCTGACATAGAACCGTCATGAGAGAGTCGCACGCCGTCGCAGAAGCACTTACGCTGTTGTGACAAGGAAGGGAGTTTGCTTTATTAGTTTAATAATGTAAGTGGAAGTCTATCTCATTTATTGATGTTTCTACTTGATGGTGCCTATTAATCTCACGTCTCCTCCTTCTAATGACTGAAAATCCGTCTCGTCGGCAAACACCAGCAAGGTAACACCAGAATATGCGGTAATTGCAGGAAAATGAAGTTATAAAGGAACATGTCAATAAAGTTACACAACTATACAACAACTTATATAAAATAGAGTAGATAGATAGAATGGTGGACCGCACTCCCATCTTGCAGCACTGGGCTCACAGGTTCATTAAAGGGAAGGTCCAGGATGATTAAAAGTAAAAATCGACTTACCTGGGGCTTCCCCTAGCCCCTGGCAGCCGTCCTGTGCCCTTGCTGCAGCTCCGGTGGCTCCCGCTCTCCTCCGCTGCAGATGCTGACCTCGCCAGGGCGGCATCTGTGGCGAACATTAAGGAAAGTCGCGCGCAATCGCCAACGACTTGCGTAATGGTCCAGCCCATAACTGTCAGTCCTGTGTATATTAAAACAAATACCTTTCCTTTTGCTCTCTTCCACTGAAAGCAAAAGCCCCTCACCCACATCCTGTGTCAGGTCAGCAAGGAATTTCACACGTGGCCGACCCCCTAGGCAGAGCCATTTGGTGCACAGCTCATTCCCCAAAGGAACTAGATCCAACCAGTAAGATAAGAGATTCCCTCCAAACTCATAGACTCAAACAAAGGAAACTTTAATTTATTAATAATTCAAAATAGCCTTGTCACAGAAAGACATAAAACGCATTTTCTGATACCTAGAAATCAGTTCTATCATTCACCGGAACTACAATTTTCTAACTGTCAGGAGTCCGTAGGAAAACCGCTTTATCCGGCCTGCGTAGAGCGAATGCGATAGAATAGGCATGGGTAGCCTCAAGTGATACAGGGTCGCAGGCCGCTTATGAATATAGCCTCAGATTTGCGATGCGCCAATCTGAGGCGGAGGCACGCAGAGAATTCATAAATGTTACATTTTTTGCTCTGAGTCTGGGGCGCGGCAACCTGCTGATTAGAAGGTAACCCCGCCTTAAACACACCTACTTTCCAGGTAGTGACAGCCCAGAACTCAGGTCCTATAAAAGTGGGGCGGGACCAAACCCGCCCAGTTCTCCAAATTCCATCGACCAGGAAAGTCCAGGCATGCGTTCAAGGCGATCCGACGCATGCTGTGTTCAAGGACTCTTAACATTAATGCCTACTTTTAAACTGGACTCTGTTTCTTCATTCTGCAAATGGACTGCCGCCATAACTAAGAACTTTCTAATTTTACCCCTTTATTTTTAAGCTTTGTGATATATGTTAATTGGTGTATATAACTGTATGTAATGCGTCTTTGTTATTAAACGTTTTAAAAATCGTTTAGCGGTTATGACCTGTTGCTGCACATACACAATCGTACCCATTCTCCTGAAACCACGACCCCGTGGTTAATAGAAGTGTACATTTATAACCCGTATGCGTGAATCCGGCTCAGATAGTCAGATCTGACCCAGGTTCCTGCATACCGCAAAGGGTTAACAGAGCGTTCTAAAAGTATTAGCATAATTACAGTAGCGGGCTGTGTAACCCGCTTGGTGGCAGATCTTTGAATTGTATGTGTGTGGTGAATCCTTTGGCGTCCGAACGCTCCCTCCATTAGTCAGTTCATCAAATTGCGAAGTCAGGTTTACGCTTCGTGATGGACAAAATGACAGTGCGAGAGGATTTCTGACTCTGATCGATTGACCCCATCCGCAGACCGGCCTTGCGGTCTGTGACAGCATCTACTGCACTCCAGCGTGCAGCTCTCAGAGTCACACTGATGTCATCCGGACTGTACTGAGCAGGGGCTGAAGGAAGCCCAAGGTAAGTAGATTTTTTACTTTTTAATTCACCTGGACCTTCCCTTTAAAGAGACTCTGAAGTCTCAAAAAAACCTGCAGTTATTATTTCATACTACTCTTAAGTATTAATGCCCTACCTGAAATGCTGCATCCTCGCAGCAGAACGCTCATTGAATCCCCCCCCCCCACCGCCCTCTTCCCACGAAATCCCCTCGGGGAAGATTTGGGCAGCGCTTCCTGGTAGAGGCAGAGCTTTGGGCTGTAGCTCTGCCTCTACTCACGTCCATCTGCGCTGACCGCCGCCTCTCCCCGCCTCCTCAGTTTTCTTTCACTGAGAAGGGCGGGGAGAGGCGGCGATCAGCGCTGATTGACTGTACTGGGGGATGAGCTACAGCGCTAAGCTCTGCCTCCTTCGGGCAGCAAAATCCACGATTTTGAAAGTCATGGATTTTTGCCCAGGGATTTCGGGGGATTAACCACTTAAGCCCGAAGGGTTGAATTTTTTTTACATCTGAACAACTTTCACCCCCCATTCATTTGCCAATAACTTTATCACTACTCATCACAATTAATTGATCTATATCTTGTTTTTTCCGCCACCAATTAGGCTTTCTGTGGGTGGTATATTTTGCTAAGAGCCCCTTTACTGTAAATGCATTTTAACAGGAAGAATAAGAAAAAAATGGAAAAAATTCATTATTTCTCAGTTTTCAGCCATTATAGTTTTAAAATAATACATGCCTCCATAATTAAAACTCACGTATTGTATTTGCCCATATGCCCCGAGTATTTCACCGTTAAAATTATGTCCCTATCACAATGTATGGCGACAATATTTTATTTGGAAATAAAGGTGCATTTTTTCCGTTTTGCGTCCATCACTGTTTAGAAGCCCATAATTTATTAAATCATATTGATATACTCCTTTGACATGCATATTTAAAAAGTTCAGACCCTTAGGTAACTATTTATGTTTTTTTTTTTTTTTTATTATTGTAATTTTTTTTTTTTTTTATTTAAACTTGTATGTGGGTATTTTTTGGTGTGGGAGGTAAACAGGTTTTTTTTTTAATATATTTATATGTTTAATTTGAAATTTTTTTTTCAGGTGTAATTTGCTATTTGGCCACAAGATGGCCAGAATCAAAAAGTCCTGGGAGCGATCGATCTCGCTCCCAGGCAGAAGAAAGGAGCCCAGAGCTCAGAAAAGCCGCAGCATCTGAAGAGACGCTGTCGGCTTTTCTCCGGGGGGAATCCGATCAGCGAAAGGGATTTATAATCCCTTTCACTGATCGGTGGGCTAGCGGCCAGCAGCGGGGGCGCGCACGGGGGGGCCCGCGGGAGTGCGCGCAGCCCAACTGGACGAGAAATCTCGTCCAGTTGGGCTTAAGTGGTTAAGTGAGCGTTCAGCCACAGGGATGCAGCGTTTCAGGTGGGACATTAATACTTAAAGCGGTATAAAACCCTGACATAATATTCAATAAAAACATGTTTTCCTACTTTTTATATGCCATACGGTTATCATATTTGCTTTTGTGCATAAGTATTATTATTCATTTAGAAATTATACATTCCTATAATACACTAATTTTACTCTGAGAGCTGACTTTGCATTTTATTTATAACTGCTTTATTCATCCTCTAACTTAAACAGAAAACATCAGAACGCATTTATGCTTGTCTCACTGTCTTTGTGAGACCTCGTGGTGTGAGAGAAGGCTTTGTTTACATTCCTGAATTGATACAATTAAACACTAGATAACATTATGTAAAGGTTCTGAAGCGGCCAGGCCAGCTCTGCTGGAAGGGAAGCTTCTAAAGCCTGTGTTAACCCTTTGAATGCAGTTATAGTAAAAAAAAAAAAATACTGGTTGTATATAATATGCTGTAAATAATCTATTAGCGCAAAGTAGAAATGCTGGGTTTCATTCCGCTTTAAGGCCCGGTTCACATTAGCGTTCCCTGTCCGGATCCGCCTGATCGGATTCGGACCGTATACTGTACAAACGGAACGTATGTTCCGCATAGCAATGCAAAGGCTATGCGGACGTTCACATGCGTCCGTTCCGTACAGAACGGAGCCGGATTGGATCCGGACTCCGGACACTTTTCCAACATGCGCTATTTTTTGGGTCCGGATCCTGACTGCACCATGCGGATATAGAAACCAGTGGGGAACGGAAAGCACAGAACACACTGGAGACAAACACCTGACGTTCTACCCCACTTCCTATGCGTATCATAGCGGCCATTTCGGATGGGGACACATGGGCCCAGCATATCTGGAGTGGAGCAGCAGTGACACACGTGCTGGAGCTGTTTGGCAGTATGTCGGGAGGTGGAGGTGAGGCCTACAGCGGAGGACCTGATGGTACAGGTGCACCAGGTGCACCTTCTGCTGACCCCAACAACTTTAAAGGTATTTTGTTATTTTTTTACGATTCGGATCCGGATGGCAGCCTGATACAGTCCTGATGCAAACGGACCGGATCCGGATCGGATCCGGATCGGAACCGTACGGTTCCAATCCGGATCAGGTCCTGATACGATCCGGATCCGGTCCGTTTGCATGCCAAAACGCAAGTGTGAACAGGGCCTTAGACCCGGTTCACATTAGCGGTCGCCGTCCGGAATCGCCGTGCCGGAGCCGGACCGTATGCAGAACGGACGGAACGGACGCACGGCATAACAATGAAAGTCTATGCGTCCGTTCACATGCGTCCGTTTCGTCCGGACCGGATCCGGACTCCGGCATAAGACCCAACATGCGCTATTTTTTGGTCCGGCTCCTCCGGCAGACGTATCCGGAGCGGAGCCGGACTGCACCATCCGGCCAATACAAACCAATGAGAACCGGAGAGCGCACAACACACTGGCTATAAAATCCGGATGTTCTACCCCACTTCCTATGCGTATTGTAGCGGCGATTTTGGATGGGGACACATGGGTAAGCATTTTGGAGTGGAGCAGCAGTGACTTTAAACGTGCTGGAGATGTTGGCAGTATGTCGGAGGTGGAGGTGAGTGCTAAACAGCGGAGGGCCTGATTCCACAGGTCCACCTTCTGCTGACCTCCCAGACCCCAACATTTTTATTCCTTTTCTACTATCTTTTGCCAAACGGATCCGGATCGCATCCTGATGAACACCTGATGCAAACTGACCGGATCCGGATCGGATCCGGATCAGAACCGTACGGTTCCAATCCGGATCCGGTCCAGATCCGGTCAGGTCATCCGGTCCGTTTGGCAGAGAACCGCAAGTGTGAACGGGGCCTAAGAGTAATAGGAAATAAAAACTGGGTTTTTTTGAGACTTCGGAGTGTCTTTTAGGCGTACGTGGAATAAAGGTTCATTCATTCATTTCCCTACACAACCTCGGCCCCGGATACCTAAAGGATTTGTTTAGTGATGAGTACAAATTTCTCATGATCGTAATTTCACATCATAATTCGCAAATTACCATGCAAAATTCTAATGCAAAATTCAGAGTAAAATCGTAATTAACCACTTCACCACTGAGGGGTTTTACCCCCTGAGCACCAGAGCAATTTTGACCTTTCAGCGCTCCTTCCAATCATTCGTCTATAACTTTATCATTACTTATCGCAATGAAATGAACTATATCTTGTTTTTTTCGCCACCAATTAGGCTTTCTTTAGGTGGGACATTATGCCAAGAATTATTTTATTCTAAATGTGTTTTAATGGGAAAATAGGAAAAATGTGGGAAAAATTAATTATTTTTCAGTTTTCGGCCATTATAGTTTTTAAATAATGCATGCTACTGTAATTAAAACCCATGAAATTTATTTGCCCTTTTGTCCCGGTTATAAAACCGTTTAAATTATGTCCCTATCACAATGTTTGGCGCCAATATTTTATTTGGAAATAAAGGTGCATTTTTTTGAGTTTTGCGTCCATCCCTAATTACAAGCCCATAGTTTATAAAGTAACAGTGTTGTACCCTCCTGACATAAATATTTAAAAAGTTCAGTCCCTTTATGTATTTTTTTTAATTGTCAATTTTTTAATTTTTTTTTAATTACAAAAAAAAAAATGGGGAGTGTGGGAGGTAATGAGTTAATTTTTTGTGTTTGAGTAATATATTTGTATGTGAAAAATGCTTCAGGGTGTAGTTTTACTATTTGGCCACAAGATGGCCACAGTAACTTTTTGTTTAATGCGACCTCCAAGCGTCCTTCCGGACTCTTGGAGGAAGTACTAGGAGGCTGGGTAAGTGTTTTTTTTTACACAATGATCGTGCTGCTCATCTGAGAGCAGCGGATCATTGCCGGGCTTAGATCAACGAACGGGAATGGATTTTCCCATTCATTGATCTCCGGGCGAGCGGCGGGCGGCGTGCATGCGAGCGAGAGCGGGAGCGCGGGCAGCGGCGGGAGCGCGGAAAGTACGGATTTCTCCGTCCCTGGGGGTTAAAGGATGGAAAAAGGGACGGAGAAATCCGTACGGGCGGGGGTAAAGTGGTTAATGTAATTTGTAAACATATTCAGGAACCGTAATTTTGTGGAATTTTCTTATAATTTCATGCTGAATTTACCGGTAAATAGCAAAGCCCCCATAGGTGCTATCATCACCAAAATTGCTATGTATGGTAAAGGCAATAGCGAAAACAGGATAAACAAAGATTTTTTTCAAAAAGATTTTTTTTTTTTTGAGAAAAAGTTTTTTAAAAAAATAACAAAGGAAAAATGTTTTTTAAACTGTAATTTTTCTGAGTTTAAAAAAACATTTTTCCTTTGCATTTTTAAAATCGATTTTCTCAAACTACAAGGTATTTAAAAAAAACAAAAAACATTTTTTGTTTTGTTCCCACCCTTTTCCTTAACATATGTAGCAATTTTGGTGATGATAGCCTATATGAGGACTATGCTGTTAACCGGTAAAGTTGGCATAAAATTACGCGGAAATGATGCAAAGTTAGGAATGGATTACACAAAATCAGTTGAATGTCCATATCGTAATTATATCTGTCCGTAATTGGGAAAATGTATACAAAATGTCATGTAATCACACCTCCCGCAACCTCAGATCAAAAGGATCTAGTAATTTGACCATCCCCAGAGTTCAATTAAAAACCTTTTGGAGCCAGAGCTTTCTGTCATGCTGCCCCTACTCTTCGGAATGTCTTGCCAAACTTAATCAAGTTGAAAAAAGTTAAATAAATAAAAGTTAAGTAAATAAAAGTTAAATCAAATAAGTTAAATCCAGTTAAATAAAGTTGGCATGAAATTACATAAAAATGCTCCAACCACGTTTATATCAAAAGTCTGAAAAGCCACCGATTTAGTCTGGCATTCATGATTACACATAACTTTTCCACTGTACACATCATTATGCACTGACCTGAGACAAGCTTATGCATTTTAGGTCCTCAGGGAGAAAATTGCTTTACAAATTTTTGTTGTTCTGGTGTACATGGAATATAGGTGAACAAGAATTTGGTAATGCCGATAGTAGGTGGTGGGCTACGGTAGTGCTCAACTCACCACGCACACCAGGTGCCCAAAGTTCTCTCTCTCCTTCCTCTCTTTTGCTCGCCTGTTGACTGTTCCCCATGAGATGACAGGTGTCTCAGGTGGGCAAGGGTTAAAGGGACCCCGAGCAGTAAAAATAAACAAAATCGGTACTTACCTGGGGCTTTCTCCAACCCACCATAGGCTGCGAGGTCCTCCCGCGTCCTCCTGGCTCCTCTCTCGGTCCAGCTGCAGAATACACCACCGGCGACACCGGGGCCGAGTGTCGGGCTAACACTTCCTTATGCGTCATCACGCCGCCCGCTACGCCTCATCATGGCAGCCGGTGTGATAGTACTGCGCACACGGTTTAGAGTTAGAAAACCACACATGTGCAGTACTGTCACTCCGGCCGCCGTGATGACGCGTAGCGGCTGACGTGATGACGCATAGCATCACCGATAAGGAAGTGTCAGCCCGACACTCTGCCCCGGTGACGCCGGGTGGTGTATTCTGCAGCGGGACAGGGTGAAGAGCCAGGAGGGAGCCGGGGTACCACCTGATCTACGGTGGGCTGGAGAAAGCCCCAGGTAAGTACCGATTTTGTTCATTATTGGGGGTCCCTTTAAGGTCACCAGCTGTGCATTTGACTTATTTTGATGAGATTTGCGTCTTTTTTTTTTTTCATTTGTTTTTTGTTCTCATATAAAATAGCAGACCATGATGGGTGATAATACAAGATGCTACGCCTGTCTAGCTGTGACGGGACGACCGCTTCTATATCTGGATCCATCTCACCTTACCGAATAGAAATGCCTTGCCGAAATCCCGCATTTCAGCCGAGAAGAAGTGAAATTCATTATTTGCTGTGTATATTATGCATCTCTGTTGGTCTATCACGCTGGGACATACTTCAGATGCAAACAATAGCGTTTTCTGAATACGACATGACAAGAAATGACAGATCGGGAGACCATCCCGCCCAGCTGAGTAGTTAGTGAGGAAGCCTTGTGGAATCTAGTCCTGGGATTAATCTCCCCCACAGAAGTCAATGAGGAGATCATTCCTTTCATGCTTCCAAAAACCTGATTGTCTTGACTACTGTCTGTAACACCCAACTCTGCACAAGGGAGGGGATTCTGAAAATCACTACACAGAGGAACAGAAAGGACATTCCAGGTCTGCAAAACCTAAAAAACAGACTTCAGCATAGGGTTCGGGCAGGGCCGGCCTTCGGTTTCACTGCACCCTGAGCGAAACCGGATTTTGGTGCCCCCCATCCTCTTTGCGCGCGTACACACATACGCACGCACGCACACACACATACGCACGCACGCACACACACAGGCCCAAATATAGCACCAACAATTTGCTACACTTGTTATAGCTGTGGTGCGTCCCTCCCCAAAAAATGCCCTCAGACTCAGTATAGGTAGGTAGGTATCCATAGGTGCCCTCAGTATAGGATCTCATGTGTAGGTGCCCTCAGTGTAGGTAGCCAAGCATAGGTAGTATAGTTGCCACAGTAAAGGTAGCTAGTATAATTGCCACAGTGTAAGTAGCATAGTTGCCCCCAGTGTAGGTAGTATAGTTGCCCCATATAGGTAGCATTGCTGCTCCATATAGGTAGCATTGCTGCTCCCAGTGTAGCTAGTAGAGTTGCCCCCAGTGTAGTAGCATAGTTGCCCCCAGTGTAGGTAGTATGCCCCAGTATGCCCCCAGTGTAGGTAGTATGCCCCCAGTGTAGGTAGTATGCCCCCAGTATGCACCCAGTGTAGGTAGTATGCCCCCAGTGTAGGTAGTATGCCCCCAGTGTAGGTAGTATGCCCCCAACATAGGTAGTATGCCCCCAGTGTAGGTAGTATGCCCCCAGTGTAAGTAGTTTGCCCCCAGTGTAGGTAGTTTGCCCCCAGTGTAGGTAGTTTGCCCCCAGTGTAGGTAGTTTGCCCCCAGTGAAGGTCGTATACCCCAGTGTAGGTAGTATGCCCCCAGGCAATCCCCCCCTTCTGTGGCAGCGGGCCGGGCAGAGACTGACTCACCTGACGTTCACGCTCCAGCGCCGACGTCACTCTTCTCTCCCCGCCTCTGCTCCATCTGTAGTTAGAGCAGGGCTACAAGAAAATGGCCGCCGATTGTTCGCATTTGTGGACATTGGCGCCCATGTTCTTGTAGTCCTGCTCTAACTACAGACGGAGAGGACGCAGGGAGACAGCGGGGTGGCAAGAGGCGACAGGGCGCATGCGCCCTTGAGAGCATGGCGCCCTGAGCGACCGCTCAGGTCGCTCATAGCAAAGGCCGGCCCTGGGTTCGGGCGATTTTTCCTAGTGGTCCACGTTTAAATGTTTTTGTTTTATTAGTCTTTGTCTTTTAATGTTGTTTAATTCAAGCACCCATCTATTCTCTACAGACAATACATTTACTAATCTGGCAATGTAGTTATTGGGTGTGTGATTCAGACACTACTGCAGGCAAAGAGGTCAGCAGGACAGCCAGGCAACTGGTATTGCTTAACAGTAAATAAATATGGCAGCCTCCATTTAAAGGATATGTCCACTGTAACGATTGTGGAATTCTCTCCGTGATCAGCGCACAGGACGTGCCCTGACACTGCGGAAATCCTCCACAAGCGTATGATTTGAGGGAACCCAGCAAAAGGTGCAATGCACCTGTAGAGGGAAATTCCCGTCGGCAGATGGAGATGTGGAGCGCAGAGGAACAGATCCTCTGCCCTACCACAGACGCCAGACAGGAATTGTACAAAGGGAAGAAACGCAATCGCAAGAGAAGCGATTGAGAATGAGCACAGAGACAGATTGTATGTGTGTGCACCAAACTAGTCGCCAACCTGCGACGGAGCACACACAACAGCAGATATGAAGTAGGAACGCAATCGCGAGAGAGGTGATTGCCAGAGGTGACACAAGGCTACAGCAAGGCAGAGCACGAGAGTAGCAAAGGCACAGCAAATCATACAATGAGAAGATAAGGAAAATAACAAACGCTAACTAAACGCGAACACCGCACTCATTCGCAACAGTGCACGCGTTTATGCACGGTCTCCGCGTGATAAGCACAACAGAGACAAGCACGCCTAACTAACCACCGACAGACAAACATGAAACAGAGGACGCGAGCGCTTGCTTAACGGTTACCTCACCGAGCCTCCAGCAAGCATTCGTACAAGACAAAACAGATACACGAAAACAGGAATACGTGAGAGATACGATCCACTGCTCTTTCCGTCAAAGCGAGTGCGATCCAAGTAAGGCAACAACAGAACAGAAGGGCCTACCAGTAACAACCGCTGCTCAGGTTAGCACCCCACAGACAGACAGAACAGGCAATACAAATAATGCAATCCTGACTGCCCTAGCAAGGATGCCTAGTGCAATCCCTGAGAATTACTCTAAGCTATTCTTTAACAAGAAGTATGGCTGACACTCCAGGAGTGTTTCACAGGACAAACCCTTATGACCAGCGAAGGTCTGTGATATCACATGGCAAATATAGAGCAAGCCTACAAAGGATGTGGCTAGGCAATTTGCATGACAAACGTATGCAAATTCCTCAGCAGCAGCAAGCTGCAAAACTGACAAAAGGTCTCCTTTCCAGAGACCTGCAGAATGCAGACCTGAACAGTGGTCAAAAAGCTGCCTGCCTGCACAAGCAGCTGAGCGGATCATTACATCCACTTACCTGAGGCTTCCTCCAACCCCTGGCAGCTGTCCTGTGCCCTCGCCGCAACTCCGGTGGCTCCCGGTCTCCTCCGCTGGTGTAGCCGACCTCGCCAGGTCGGGTTCTGGGTCGGCATCCTCTGCATTCCACCAGGCGGGTCACGTGGTCTCGCCGACGTCATCAGGACGGTACAGCGTCAGGCACAATTTTAAAAATACAAAAAATGGTTTTTAAACTGTAATTTTTCTCGGTTTAAAAACCATTTTTCTTTGCAATTTTTAAAATCAATTTTCTTAAAAACTATAAGGTTTTTTTGAAAGGTACAAGTGGGTACAAGTCTTTTTGACTTGTACCCACTATTCTTGTTAATATATGTAGCGATTCTGGCAGCTATAGCATGTATGGAGGTTTTGAGTTCACCACCAAAGTCGGCATAAAATTACATGTACATTATGCGTAAATTCATGCGTAATTACGAATGATTATACAAATTCAATTTAACTACGAAATTGTAATTACGTATAGGTGTAATTGTGAAAATTGCGCAAAAAGTGGGATCAGCGCATCCTACCTATGCATATGCATAGCCTGGGCGCGCTACCAAGTAAAATTGAAAATTGCGCAAAAAGTGAAAATGTACGCATAATTTTGCGTATTCGTAATTAGCAGATTACGATCATCCCTAGCGCACGCTCCCCATCTCGCTCCCATCACAGGGAGCGTCCTGCGCCTGTGCACTACTATTGGCAGGTGCAGAATGCTCCCATCGCAGGAAGCGTGACAGAGGAAGCGCAGGCACAAACTGGTTCTGAATGGTCAAATTACTGGAACTCATTGCAAGATCCAGATTTCCATCTGTAGCTTCGGCAATGACAACTAACCTTAGTATACATGTGGGTTAATAAGAACAATAATGGACCCTCCCCTCTTCCACTTCCCCCTCCTTTGATCATTAAGAGCATTTTATGGGCCCCATTGTATGAGGGTGTATGAATGCCAAGATCCTCCATCTGCTATATGATCTTCCTAAAATAAACACCTGTGTCGTTTTTACCTACCATCATATGAGCTATACAACAATAGAACAGACATTAATATATATTCCCAATTGAGGACTACACAGTAATTTCCTCCCATATAAATATGAGTTAATAATACAGAGGTATAAAATATTTTGCTGAGGGTGGGAATCGAACCAGAGATGGAGCAGCTGTTCAGCACTGACTCCAATGGTGAGTCACTCTGCGAGATGAGCCACTCGCATGAGTAGTGACTCATCCTGTGCCTCAGTACATAAGCTTCCGCACGGACTTATTGGACGTGTTCCGTGGGGAGAGCTGATTGGTGATTTGTTGGGAGATGGGTGTGACCAGAATCTGATTGGGCACTCTGCTGCTGAGCTTGGAAAAGGTGTTAGCCAATGGAGAGCGTGGAAATACGATACTTCTTACTCTGTGTATTAGCGCTACCAGGAGCGACTAATCTATGGATTATAGAGTATTTTAAACACACAGGGCAATGAAATATTGATCTAAGGAGTGTAGTGGACATAGAATAAGGGGATATCTGGTATCAATGGGTCCTAATGGAGAGTCTCTTTGATTGGCTGGGCCATTTTCTGACAAGCCCAGGGACCAATCACCAGGACTTTTTTCACAAATGGGTGGAGTTGGGAACACACCCACACCCATGTGACTGTCCAGGAAGTATAAAAGGACTCCTAAATAAGCCAGTTCATTTAGGCTGCTGTCATGAGTGGACACGCTGTTTGACTCATGTTATTTTCTTTGTTTTAATAATATTGCACCTTAGCACCAATGCACTTTTGCACTTCACTTTGTTCCCTTGAAAAAGCTTCCGCTAGGAAGTGAAACATGTTGGCTTATTTTGGTGGGGGTTTTGTGTAATTTATTATTGACGATATGAACTGTAAGGGGGGGAAGTAATCTTTCCAGCGTTGCTTATTATAGACCCCTAGTTCATAAGTTATGAGTTTGTAATTAAGACAGCCAGCTCTGGGTGTATTTTATATCTTTATTTATTAAAAGTTACGTTTTATATCCTACCAAAGAGGCAACAATTGTGTTGTTAAGATCCAGGGGCCAAAGGAGGAGGGCGAGGGGCTGAAGGGGGCTGGAGGAAGCCCCAGGTATGTATATTTTCTTTTTCTTTATCTCAGGTACCCTTTAACATCAAATGATGATAGTGATTTTTTTGCAGGCCTGTGGGGGGCGACACACAGTTTTTTTTCACAAACTTGCAAGCCATCAGGAATTATTAGCAATCCATTGACAATCTCTCGTCTTGAGTTTTTGGTTTATGCAGAGAGGGTCGCCCACCAGCCATAGACTCGCGAGCTGACAGCTTGCGGCTTACGAGCGACCTAGTTTATGGTCGACTTTCAGCAGCTAGAGGCGTCGCTAATCAATGCTGCAGCCATCGCTAAATTATAGTGCAAGTGTGATATTAGTTCAATAAGAGGATCGCGCAATCAGGATAATTGGAGCTAAACGGCCCTGCAGAAAGAATGGCAGCCGAAGCCCGCCGAGAACCAAAGGCGTCATCTCCTGCTCTTATCTGGTCCTGTGATTGTCGGGAAAATGACTTGTTGTGGGTCTGAATAAAACATCAGCGCAAGCGGCAATCACTGAGTTATTACAACAGTTGACATCAATAAGAGAAAGTGTGTGTTTTCCTCCTGCACACACAAAGGGTCATTCAAGAGGAAAAACAAAAGGAGAGAATCAGCAGTAGTGGCGGCCATGTCTGTGAATAACCAGCGGTTATATGTGTGTTTATAGAGAACCTGGTTACTAAGTAACAGCAAACATAAATCAGTGAATCCATGCATAACAATGTATGCATCCTGCGCGCTAAATGGATTCACAGCACTACACTATGCTCAGCAGGAACCAAGCACTGGCGTAACAATAGGACCTGCAGCCCCTGCTCCCGCTCGGGGCCGTTTTGTGGGGGTTGGAGGGGACGCAGCATGAGGGAAAAGCCATGGCCACATTCGGCGGGGAGGGGGGACGTTCCCCCCCCCCCTCCTTCACCTCGGGGCTCTCCCCTCTGCGCTCCCCTCCACTTTAAATTAAAGTCTGGGCAGCAGACAGATACATACCTTCTGTGCGCTCCAGCGTGCGTTCCGCTCTCTAGTCTCTGACGCGACTTCCTGTATAAACAGGAAGTCACGTCAGGGACTAGAGAGAGTCCTCCCTCCCCGCCGAATGTGGCCATGGCTTTCCCCTCATGCTGCGTCCCCTTCAACCCCCCAAAATGGCCCGAGAGAGCCCCGGGGGGGGGTGTTCAGAAATTCTGCAGGGGGGCCCGGTGGGGCCTAGTTACACCCCTGGACCCAAGCTCTGTTATTAACCACTTCAGTGCTACTCCTATTCATTTGGCCATAACTTTATCACTGCTTCTCACACCTGAATAATTTACATCATGGGGTTTTTTTTTTGCCACAAATAAGGCTTTTTGTGGGTGATACTTGTTTTCAGTAATTACTTTATTTTCTATACATTTTACAGTGGAAAAATAAGTAAAAATACACTATTACTCCAATTTCATTGTTTTAAAATAAGCAATGCTACTATAAATAAAGCCCACCCATTTTTGTTTTTTTTTTGCCCGTTAGTCCCGGGCCCCGGCTAGCACAACATTTAAATTATGTTCCTAGTACAATGTATGGCAACAATATATTATTTGGAAATAAGGTGTATTTTTTTCTGTTTTGGGTTTTCTTTGTAAGCAGTCAACAATTACAAGGACTCATTAACTAAAATAACAGTAATATACCCTCCTAGCATACATATTAAAAAGCTAAGTCCTCAAGGCAATTATTATTATTATTTTTTTTACTGTTATCTTTATTTTTTTTTTATTTACTGGGGGGGGGGGGGGGGGGGGAGGCTTTGGAAAGGATTAATTTTATAAAGTGTTAAAAAAAATGCCTTATTGTGATTTTACTTTTCTTTGACTACACGGCGTTGCAAACACTACACTATAATGGGTTTTACCAGGAAGTGTTTATTTATTTTTTCTTACATTTTCTTTCACTTCTGTTATTATGAATGGACATGGCCCCTGGTCAGGGTCATGTCCATTTATTACAGGCACATCAATTGGCCCGGGGAACACTTGTTCCCCTTCACCAATTGCTGCATGTGTGCACACTTGCCGCAGTAATACCTGATATACTTAAAGAGCACCCTCATGTATTTTACCATATATATCAGTGGGAACATGACAGTAAACACCTACCCTGCTCTCTGTTTCATTCTTCTCTGCTAAATCTCTCTGTTATCAGCCCTGATAAGAATCCCCGACTGAGCACTCAGCCTAGCTTTGCCCGGAATGATTATAGCTGAGTCAGTCTTCTGTGATGTCTTTTCAAGCCCAAGTCTGCCCCTTGTGGCTCTGCTTTGCTGCTATTTATCCTCGAAGCAGCAAAGCAGAGCCACAAGAGGGCAGGCTTGGGCTTGAAAAGACATCACAGAAGACTGACTCAGCTATAATCATTCAGGTCAAACCTAGACTGAACGCTCAGTCGGGGATTCCTGTCAGAGCTGATAACAGGCAGATTTAGCAGAGAAGAATGAAACAGAGAGCAGGGTAGGTGTTTACTGTCATGTTCCCATTGATATATATGGTAAAATACATGAGGATGCTTTGTCTCTGGTTCTCTTTAAGTGCCAGATAGATTGAAGTGGTTAAACCAAGCTTTCATCTGCTTACTTACATCCTACTAGTTGTAAGCATCTACTTGAATTGCAAGGTACACAGTAACCACTGAGGAAGTGGGTGTTGAGTGTGAAACGCATCAGTAATGCATCTGATGGTCGCAAAAAAACCACAAAACAGATCAGCACACGATTGTTAGCCACAAAATGTGTCAGCGGGCATCTGTTGGCCACAAAACACTACAGTATGCATATGTTAGCCACAACACGAGTCAACGTGCCTCTCTTAAAACATTTCAGTACGCATCTGTTGGCCACAAAATGCGTTAGTAGGTATTTTTTTTGTCAAGAAGCAAATCTCCATGTATATTGGCCATAACATTTGCCAGCATGCACCTGTTGGCCACAATTGCATCCGCACGCATCTATTGGCAGCACAGTAGTGTAGTGGATAGCACTCTCACCTTGCAGCACTGGGTCAATGGTTCAGATCCCAATTAGAACGCTATCTGCACAGAGTTTGTATGTTCTCCTTGGTCTGTGTGAGTTACCTCTGGGCACTCTGGTTTCCTCCGACATTCCAAAAACATACAGAGAACTTAATTGGCTTCCCTGTAAATTGTCTCTAGTCTAGACTATGATGGGCATATGGCTACTATAGTAGGAATTAGATTGTGAGCTCCTCCGAGGGACAGTTAGTGACAAGATAATATAATTTGTAAAGTGCTGCAGAAGATTTCAGCGCTATATCAATCTATATATATAAAATCGGATGTATGTATGTATGTATGTGTGTGTGTATGTGCCGCGATCACAGGAAAACGGCTTAATCGATTTGAACGAAACTTGGTACACAAATCCCTTACTACCTGGGATGATAGGTTCTGGGGGTCTCGTGGCCCCCCTGCACACCTGGGCGGAGCTACAAACAGCAAATCAGATTCCACCCATTGAAGTCAATGGAAAAAATGTAAAAGGCTGCCATTCTCACAGTAATCAACCCAGAGTCCCCACACATGGCACAGTTGGTCACTTGGTGACCAAGGTTACAAATCCAGGAAAAGTGGGCGGAGCATAAAACAGCCAATCAAATTTCAGCCGTTCATTTTAAATGTGAAAATGTAAACTGCAGCCATTCTTAGACTGTTAATCGCAGGGTTCTCAAACTTGCCACACTTGGTCACTGGATGAATGCGATTAAGATTCAAGAAAATGGGTGGAGCCAACAACAGCCAATCAAAATTCACCTATTGATTTTCAAGGGGAATATTTAAACTGCTGCCATTCTTACACTTTTAATAGCAGAGGCTTCAAACTTGCTACAGTTGGTCATTGGGTGACTGGGGTCAAAATTCACTAAAGGGGCGGGGCCACATAAAGCCAATCAGATTTCCTTGGTGGATCAACTGCTTCAATTCACACATTTTTGATGCCAGGAACCTGAAAGCTCACAAACTTGGTCATTGAGTGACTGTGTGTCAAGGTTACAAAAAGTGGGTGGAGCCAAAACAACTTTTACTGGGAAAATATAAACTGCAGCCATTCTTACACCGTTAATGGCAGGGTTCTCAAACTTTGCACAGTTGGTCATTGGATGACAGATTAAGATTTTGGAAGGTGGGTGGAGCCTACAACAGCCAATAAAAATTCACCTTTTGATTTTCAAAGGGAATATTTCATCTGCTACCATTCTCTTATACTGGTAAAAGCAGATGCCTCAAACCTGGTACAGTAGGTCACTGGGTGACTAGGGTCCAAATTCAGGAAGGGGGTGGAGCCACAAACAGCCAGATTTGTTTATTTTTCAATGGGAATATACAAAGTATTGATACCAAGGACCCCAAAGCTGATAAACTTGATAATTGAGTGACTGTATGTCAAGGTTAGAAAAAGTGGGCGGTGCCAACAACTTCATTTTCTACATTGCAGGGTTCCCAAACTTTACACAATTGGCCACTGAGTGACTGGGATGAATATTCAGAAATGTGGGTGGAGCCTACAACAGCCAATCAAAATGTACCTATTGATTTTCAAAGGGAATATTCACATTGCTACCATTCTTAAACTGTTAGTGGCAGAGGCCTCAAACCTGATACAGTCAGTCATTGGGTGACTGGGGTCCAAATTCACTAAAGGGGTGGAGCCACAAACAGCCAATCAGATTTGTTAGATTGATTTCAGCCATTCTGTTATTGGCAGGGTTCTCAAACGTGACACAGTTGGCCACTGGGTGACTGGGACTAATATTCAGAAAAGTGGGTGGAGCCTACAGCAGCCAATCAAAATTCACTTTTTGATTTTCAAGGGGAATATTTACATTGCTGCCATTCATGCACTCTTAATGGCAGAGGCCTAACATCTGCTACAGTCAGTCACTGGGAGACTGGGGCTTAAATTCTGAAGGGAGCGGGCCAAAAACAGCCAATCAGATTTGTTTAATTTCAATGGTAAAATGCAACTTATTGATGCCAAGGACCCCAAAGCTTATAAACTTGGTCATTAAGTGACTGTATGTCAAGGTTAGAAATAGTGGGCGGAGCCAAAAACAACTCACTTTTTACATGGGGAAATGTAAACTGCAGCTTTTCTTACACTGTTATTGGCAGGGTTCTCAAACTTCACACAGTTGGTCACTGGGTGACTAGGATTAATATTCAGAAAAGTAGGTGGAGCCTACAAGAGCCAATCAAAATTCACCTATTGATTTTCAAAGGGAATATTGAAACTGCAGCCATTCTCACATTGTTAATAGCAGAGGCCTCAAACCTGCTACAGTCGGTCGTTAAGTGTTTGGGGGTTCAAATTCAGTAAAGGGGCGGAGCCAAAAACAGCCAGATTTCTTTGCTGGATAAACTGCTTCCTTTAGCACAATTTTGATGCCAGGAACCCAAAAGCTCACAAACTTGGTCATTGAGTAGTGACTGTGTGTCAAGGTTACAAAAAGTGGGTGGAGTTAAAAACAGATTTTTCTGGGAAATTGTAAACTGCAGCCCTTCTTCACTGTTAATGGCAGGGTTCTCAAACTTAGCATAGCTGGTTATTGGGTGACTGGGATTAATATTCAGAAAAGTGGGTGGAGCCTAAAAATGGCAATCAAAAATCACATGTCGCTTTTCAAGGAGAATATTAAAATTGCTGCAATTCTTGCACTGTTAATGGCATAAGCCTCAAACCTGGTACAGTTGGTCATTGGGTCACTGAGGTTCAAATTCAGAAAAGGGGACAGAGCCACAAACAGTGAATCAGATTTGTTTCATTTCATGGGAAAATACAAATTATTGATGCCAAGGACCCCAAAACTCACAAACTTGGGCATTGAGTAGTGACTTTGTGTCCAGGTTACAAAAAGTGGGCGGAGCCAAAAACAAATTTCACTGGGAAAGTGTAAACTGCAGCCTTTCTTACACTGTTTATTTCAGGGTTCCCAGTCTTTGCCCAGATGGTCACTGAGTGACTGAGATTAATATTCAGGGAAGTGGGTGGAGCCTATAATAGCCAATCAAAATTCACCTGTTGATTTACAAGTGGAATATTTAAATTGCTGCCTTTTTTACACTGTTAATAGCAGGTGCCTCAAACCTGCTGCAGTTGGTCATTGGGTGACTGGGGTTCAAATGCTGGAGAGGGGTGGAGTCACAAACAGCCTATCTGATTTGTTTAATTTCTATGGGAATATACAAATTATTGATGCCAAGGACCCCAAAGCTCACAAACTTGGTCATTGAGTGTTTGTGTGTTAGGTTTAGAAAGTGGGCGGAGCCAACACCAGTCAAATACATACACAGGCAACGCCGGGTCATCAGTGGGTGGAGACAAATACAAATTTCCCTAGGAAAATGTAAACTGCAGCCATTCTTGCACTGTTAATGGCAGGGTTCTCAAACTTTGCACAGTTGGTCACTGGGTGACTGAGATTAATATTCAGAAAAGTGGGTGGAGCCTACAAAAGTGAATCAAACTTCACCTATTGCTTTTCAAGGGGAATATTTAATTGCTACCATTCTTGCACTGTTAATGGCACAGGCCTCAAACCTGGTACAGTTGGTCATTGGGTGACTGGGGTTAATTCAGAAAAGGGGGTGGAGCCACAAACAGCCCATCACATTTTTTTATTTCAATGCAAATTATTGAGACCAAACACCGCAAAGCTCACAAACTTGGTCATTGAGTAATTGTGTGTTAGGGCTAGAAAAAATGGGCGGAGCAGACACCAGCCAAATACATACCCGGGCAACGCCGGGCAATCAGCTAGTATATATATATATATATATATATATAAAATTTCAATACTTTTGCAAGCCACCGTATATATATATACGGTGGCTTGCAAAAGTATTGAAATTTTCCACATTTTGTCACATAACTGCCACAAACATGAATCAATTTTATTGGAATTCCACGTGAAAGACCAATACAAAGTGGTGTACACGTGAGAAGTGGAACGAAAATCATACATGATTCCAAACATTTTTTATGTAGGTAGAAAAAAACAAAGTCTTGTAAAAGTAATACCTTTTAATGGCTAACTGATAAAGTTAAATAATGCAAGTTAGCCATTAAAAGGTATTACTTTTACAAGACTTTGTTTTTTTCTACCTACATATATTGTTTGGCTAACACGGTACACAAACATTTTTACTACTATCAAACATTTTTTACAAATAAATAACTGCAAAGTGGGGTGTGCGTAATTATTCGGCCCCTTTTGGTCTGAGTGCAGTCAGTTGCCCATAGACATTGCCTAATGAGTGCTAATGACTAAATAGAGTGCACCTATGTGTAATCTAATGTCAGTACAAATACAGCTGCTCTGTGATGGCCTCAGAGGTTGTCTAAGAGAATATTGGGAGCAACAACACCATGAAGTCCAAAGAACACACCGGACAGGTCAGGGATCAAGTTATTGAGAAATTTAAAGCAGGCTTAGGCTACAAAAATGTTTCCCAAGCCTTGAACATCCCACGGAGCACTGTTCAAGCAATCATTCAGAAATGGAAGGAGTATGGCACAACTGTAAACCTACCAAGACAAGGCCGTCCACCTAAATTTACAGGCCGAACAAGGAGAGCGCTGATCAGAAATGCAGTCAAGAGGCCCATGGTGACTCAGGACGAGCTACAGAGATATACAGCTCAGGTGGGGGAATCTGTCCATAGGACAACTATTAGTCATGCACTGCACAAAGTTGGCCTTTATGGAAGAGTGGCAAGAAGAAAGCCATGGCCTCAGAGGTTGTCTAAGAGAATATTGGGAGCAACAACACCATGAAGTCCAAAGAACACACCAGACAGGTCAGGGATAAAGTCATTGAGAAATTCAAAGCAGGCTTAGGCTACAAAAATGTTTCCCAAGCCTAAAACATCCCACGGAGCACTGTTCAAGCGATCATTCAGAAATGGAAGCGGTATGGCACAACTGTAAGCCTACCAAGACAAGGCCATCCACCTAAATTTACAGGCCGAACAAGGAGAGCGCTGATCAGAAATGCAGTCAAGAGGCCCATGGTGACTCTGGATGAGCTGCAGAGATCTACAGCTCAGGTGGGGGAATCTGTCCATAGGACAACTATTAGTCGTGCACTGCACAAAGTTGGCCTTTATGCAAGAGTGGCAAGAAGAAAGCCATTGTTAACAGAAAAGCATAAGAAGTCCGTTTGCAGTTTGCCACAAGCCATGTGGGAGACACAGCAAACATGTTGAAGAAGGTGCTCTGGTCAGATGAGACTAAAATGGAACGTTTTGGCCAAAATGCAAAACGCTATGTGTGACGGAAAATGAACACTGCCAGTGGCGTCCCTACCATGGGGCGGCCAGGAGCGCTCCGCTCCGGGTGTCAGCTCCAGGGGGGGTGTCATCAAGGCCTCCCCAGAAGCCTTGATGACACAGGAGGGGAAGCAGCGCTGAAGGAGGGGTGGCAGCGTCGGCGGGGAGGGGGGAAATACCCCCCACATCTCCCTCACCTGGGTCCCCTCCTTCGGCGCTTCCCCTCCACGGGCGCCGGCAACGGGCACTGACAGGGCGGCTGATAGCCGCCCTCAGTGTACCCGAGCAGGGCTACGGGAAGATGGCCGCCGAAGCCCGCACTGGAGACAAAAATAGACGGCAAGATGGCCGCCGACGCCATCTTGCCGTCTATTTTTGTCTCCAGTGTGGGCTTCGGCGGCCATCTTCCCGTAGCCCTGCACTGATGACGTAGCAGGAGACGGCGCGGGACATTCAAGAGGAGCTGCGGAGGCTGCCTGGGACTCGGAAGACATCTGCAGGTAAGGTTTTTTTCTTTTACAGGTGCACCGGCCACCCACCGCTGCTGCCCACCTACCCACCGCTGCTGCCCACCTACCCACCACTGCTGCCCACCTACCCACCAGGCTACCCACCACTACTGCCCACCTACCCACCACTGCTGCCCACCTACCCACCGCTGCTGCCCACCTACCCACCACTGCTGCCCACCTACCACCACTACTGCCCACCTACCCACCACTGCTGCCCACCTACCCACCGCTGCTGCCCACCTACCCACCACTGCTGCCCACCTACCACCACTGCTGCCCACCTACCCACCACTGCTGCCCACCTACCCACCAGGCTACCCACCACTGCTGCCCACCTACCCACCACTGCTGCCCACCTACCCACCGCTGCTGCCCACCTACCCACCAGGCTACCCACCTGCCCACCGCTGCTGCCCACCTGCCCACCGCTGCTGCCCACCTACCCACCACTGCTAGCAGGCTACCCACCACTGCTGCCCACCTACCCACCACTGCTGCCCACCTACCCACCAGGCTACCCAGCAGGCTACCCACCGCTGCTGCCCACCTGCCCACCGCTGCTGCCCACCTGCCCACCGCTGCTGCCCACCTACCCACCACTGCTAGCAGGCTACCCACCACTGCTGCCCACCTACCCACCGCTGCTGCCCATCTACCCACCGCTGCTGCCCACCTACCCACCGCTGCTGCCCACCTACCCACCACTGCTGCCCACCTACCCAGCAGGCTACCCACCACTGCTGCCCACCTACCCACCACTGCTGCCCACCTACCCACCACTGCTGCCCACCTACCCACCAGGCTACCCAGCAGGCTGCCCACCTACCCACCACTGCTGCCTACCTACCCACCAGGCTACCCAGCAGGCTACCCACCACTGCTGCCCACCTACCCACCGCTGCTGCCCACCTACCCACCGCTGCTGCCCACCTACCCACCGCTGCTGCCCACCTACCCACCAGGCTACCCACCACTGCTGCCCACCTACCCACCACTGCTGCCCACCTACCCACCAGGCTACCCAGCAGGCTGCCCACCTACCCACCAGGCTACCCACCACTGCTGCCCACCTACCCACCACTGCTGCCCACCTACCCACCACTGCTACCCAGCAGGCTGCCCACCTACCCACCAGGCTACCCAGCAGGCTGCCCACCTACCCACCACTGCTGCCCACCTACCCACCACTGCTACCCAGCAGGCTGCCCACCTACCCACCAGGCTACCCAGCAGGCTGGCCACCTACCCACCACTGCTGCCCCCCTACCCACCATGCAACCCACCTACCCACCACTGCTGCCCACCTACCCACCAGGCTACCCAGCAGGCTACCCACCACTGCTGCCCCCCTACCCACCACTGCTACCCAGCAGGCTGCCCACCTACCCACTAGGCAATCAGGCTGCTCACCCTTCACCACCTACCCACCAGGCTATCAGCTTGCCAACACTCAAATCTGCTACCGATATTGTGTATTTTGTGGTCAGATCTGCTACCGACATTGTGTATTTTGTGGTCAGTTTAACTACCGTCATTATGTATTTTGTGGTCAGTTTAACTACCGTTGTGTATTTTGTGGTCAGTTTAACTACCGTCATTGTGTATTTTGTGGTCAGTTTAACTACTGATATTGTGTATTTTGTGGTGAAATCTGGTGCTGACATTGTGTATGTTCTGGTCAAATCTACCGCAAGATTGAATGATTTTTTTCTGGTCAAATCTGCCGACATGATTGAATGTATTTTCTTGTGAAATCTGCTCACATAACGTGTAATGTCTGGTGAAATGTTCTCGCATTACGTGTATTTTATGTTGAAAGCTTCTGACATTTTGTGTATTTTCTGGAGAAAAGCTGCGCAATGATGTGAATTTTCTGGAGAAAGGTTGACTAAAACTTGGGTGCACTTTTAAATTAGCTCCGCCCCATCCGGTCATAGCCACGCCCATTTTTTCGCCGCGGCGCGCTTCACGCGCCGCAGGTGGTGTACCGTGGGGGGGGGGGTGTCTTTCAATACCTAGCACCGGGTGTCAAATGCCCTAGGTACGCCACTGAACACTGCACATCATTGAGAACACACCATCCCCACTGTCAAATATGGTGGTGGCAGCATCATGCTCGGGGGGTGCATCTCTTCAGCAGGGACAGGGAAGCTGGTCAGAGTTGATAGGAAGATGGATGGAGCCAAATACAGGGCAATCTTGGAAGAAAACCTCTTGGAGTCTGCAAAAGACTTTAGACTGGGGCGGAGGTTCACCTTCCACCAGGACAATGACCCTAAACATAAAGCCAGGGCAACATGAAATGGTTTAAAACAAAACATATCCATGTGTTAGAATGGCCCAGTCAAAGTCCAGATCTAAATCCAATCGAGAATCTGTGGCAAGATCTGAAAACTGCTGTTCACAAACCCTGTCCATCTAATCTGACTGAGCTGGAGCTGTTTTGCAAAGAAGAATGGGCAAGGATTTCAGTCTCTAGATGTGCAAAGCTGGTAGAGACATACCCTAAAACAGTGTTTCTCAACATTTTATAAGTGTGTACCCCTTTTAAAACCCTGTACTCATCGAGTTCCCCCTAGCATAGTAAACATGATCACAAGTACCCCTTGACAAATATATATTTAATCGTAGTACATGATAATTGGTTCTAAACAACGTGCAAGCATTTATTATTGCTTTTAATCAGCTAAAATACTAATTTGGTGTTGTTTAAATAAGAATTATAATTTTCTATATCTCTAAATTTGTTATTCTTGGTTAAGTATATCAAGCTCGAGTACCCCCTGGACCCATCAGAAGTACCCCCTGGGGTACGCGTACCACATGTTGAGAACCTAGGCCCTAAAAGACTGGCAGCTGTAATTGCAGCAAAAGGTGGTTCTACAAAGTATTGACTCAGGGGGCCGAATAATTATGCACACCCCACTTTGCAGCTAGCTTCTCTCGTGTACACCACTTTGTGTTGGTCTTTCACGTGGAACTCCAATAACATTGATTCATGTTTGTGGCAGTAATGTGACAAAATGTGGAAACCGTCAAGGGGGCCAAATACTTTTGCAACCCACTGTATATATATCTTATAATTTCTTTATTGTTGTAGATTCTCATTTGTGACTATAAATTAAATGCCACATACAGTGCAACTTCTTCATTGTTGTCCTTTTTCTGGACCTTGCTAGGTCTTTTTATTTATAACTTATTAAAGTCTATAAGATTTAATTCCACAGGTGATTCTTTTAGATTATTATTCATTTATACACTAATCTTGAATTTGATGTTGCTTAGCGTTGCTTGGCAACCAGCTTTCACATTCCCTCTACGCGCAAGTCTGTGAGTGAAACACACTGTGATTGTTGTCCTTTGTTTCATACAGTAAAGACAGAGGATCAGCAGGGCAGTCAGGGCAACTGGTATTGCTTCAAAGGAAATAAATATGTCAGCCTCCATATCCCTCTCACTTCAGTTGTCCTTTAAGATATATTTTTATACAGGGGGAAGGCGAGAGGGAGAATGATTTTAGGAAAGCAGAAGGGATGTTTTTACAAAGCACGTATTGCGCACATGCCACCGATTTGATGGGATCACGCCACCCAATACGAGAGACCCTCGACGAAGAGGATGTCTGGAAACCCATTAAATTCTCTCTGTAACCCGCTGACTGGAATGTGACTTTTCTATAAGTGAGGATACTGCTGATGATGGAGTAATAATCACTGCTGCATTAACGCAAGAGGATTGAGTAATTATTGACTCGCCAATAATAATTCCATCTGATAATCTTCTGCATACCCCCAATCTGTGCAGGAAAACCGATAGAGAGCGGGGAGGGCTGAGATCACAGCTCACTGAACTCCGGGAACAGATTCAATCAGCTTTCTCTATAAATGACTCCCCCGTCTGCCATTCATATTCATTATCCTTCAGGGATGTGTTAAGTTGTGCTGGAGGGAACGTGTTTAAAGGGGAACTGTAGTGAAAATAAACACAGTAAATAAAATTGCTTATTTTTTACAATAATAATTTATAGATTATTTAGTCAGTGTTTGCCCATTGTAAAATCTTTCCTGTAAATGTCTGATTTACATTCTGACATGTATCCCTGGTGGTGACATCTTTAGTCCTGCCAGGTGATCTATACAGAATGCTCATTACTGAGAGTTCTATGCACAGAGGGAGATACTGGTTGCTTGGCGTGACCATACTGTGCCTGCGTGGGTACCGCTGCACCTGCACAGTAAGCCTGAGTCGCTCATTTACAAATGGCACTCTGCTACTGTGAGTGGAGCTGCCATGTTTTTGCATAGCGGGGAGGGTAGAAAAAAACTACAAGACGGTCCCCGGCCTGTGGAGGAGGGGTGTTGAAGAGGACACAGGAAGCCTCTGGAGGATCCCTCTTCATAGGGAGGTATCTCATTTTTTTGCATTAGGTTCACCTTGTGTTTGCTTTAAAAAGGGAACCCGAGGTGAGCGGTATATGGAGGCTGACATTTTTTTTTTTTTTTTTCAACAATACCAGTAACCTGATCCTCAGCCTCTAATTTTTTTTGTCATAACCCCTGAACAAGCATGCAGATCGGATGTTTCTGACTGAGGTCTGACTGGATTTGCTGCATGCTTGTTCAGGTGTGTGAGTCAGACACTACTGATGCACGAAAGATCAGCAGGACTGCCAGGCAACTGGTTATATTTAAAGTATACCCAGGGCCAGTTTAAGCAACAATGGGGCCCCAGGGCAAAATAAACCTGGGGGGCCCTCCCAACAGATGCCCCCAGAACAAAAATCGGCATTAAGGGACCTTTTTGGCAGCTGGTATAGTCAGGGTGTGAAGTCCCAATCGGTCGGAGCTCCACATTCTGGCTATCCCAGCCTGCATGGAGGACAAGGGGTTATAAAGTTTCAGGATGGGGGACCCCACATAATTAAAAAAAAAAAAAATTCCCACACTCAAAACATAAAAAAAAAATTGGGAAAATAGGAAAAAATGCCAGGGATCTTCATACAGCCATATTGCGGCTGTATAGCTATCCCTGGCCAAAGCGCTGCGGCTGTGTATGGACCCCCTGGGAACTCCGTCAGGAAATGTATTGGGCTTTCGTTTGATGCATGTTAAATTACACTACCGTTAGGTTTGCTACTAAAAGTGTCATTTACCGCATTTAAAAGTATACTTTTTTCCTTCGAAACTTTAAAATCGATTTTCTCAAAAACTATAAGGTCTTTTTGAAAAATTGTTTTTTCCTCTTATTCCCAATGATCTCTTTAACATATCCTGCAAATTTAGGGTTTCTAGCTTTAAGGTGGATTTGCTATTAACCATTAAAGTCGGCGGGTTTTTAAATGTGTATTTTTTTTCCTTTGAAACTTTAAAATCAGTTTTCTCAAAAACTATAAGGCCGATTTGAAAACATTTTTTTCCTCTTGTAGCTACTGGGGGCCCCTACAAGCTCTGGGGCCCTGGGGCAATTGCCCCCTTTGCCTCTATGGTAGCGCCGGCCCTGAGTATACCTTAATGTTAAAAATATGTCAAAAATGACACCTACTGTGTGGGGACTGGGGAGTAGTGCAGAGGCTTACTGCTCCTCCCTTGCCCCAGCCTCCGTTTCCCTGCAAAGCGGCCCGTTCAAAAGTCCTGGTCAGCAGGGTTGGCGCATGCACAGTATTTATATGCGGGAGTACGCGTGCACTGCCGCGGATAGACGTACTTGACATGCGTGCGCACTAGGCCAGGCGCGGAGCTAGGGGGGGTCGGGGTAGGACAAGTGCCCCGGGGCGCCGGGTCCCCAAGGGCGCCCAGCTGAGCTTCGGGGTTTTTTTTTTTTTTTTGTTGTTGTTGTTGCGGAGACCTGAGGAGAGCAGAGAGAGAGCTGTGCGGACGGTGGGGAAGGGGGGCCATATCCCCCCACCTTCCCTCACCTTAGGTGCTCTCTCTCCCTGGCTGTCCCCTCCAATGTCTGTCCGGGACGGTGCTGGCAGCGGCGGGCGGAACTCACCTCCGTCTCGCTCCAGCGCCGGGCGGAAGTTCGGGTGCGCAGCCGCTGCTCTGGTCTGGACCAGACCAGAGTAGCGGCAGATCCATCCTGCGCTGCGAGAGACGGAGGTAAGTTCCGCCCGCGGCTGCCAGCACCGTCCCGGACAGACATTGGAGGGGACAGCGAGGGAGAGAGAGCAGCTCTTCCTCTTCTCTGCGCTGCGCCCCTCCTGCTGGGGAGGGGGACACCTGACCTGGCTACCTACTCTGGGCACATATATACCCCTGGCTACCTACTCTGGGCACATATATACCCCTGGCTACCTACTCTGGGCACATATATACCCCTGGCTACCTACTCTGGGCACATATATACCCCTGGCTACCTACTCTGGGCACATATATACCCCTGGCTACCTACTCTGGGCACCTATACCCCTGGCTACCTACTCTGGGCACATATATACCCCTGGCTACCTACTCTGGGCACATATATACCCCTGGCTACCTACTCTGGGCACATATATACCCCCTGGCTACCTACTCTGGGCACCTATACCCCTGGCTACCTACTCTGGGCACATATACCCCTGGCTACCTACTCTGGGCACATATATACCCCTGGCTACCTACTCTGGGCACATATACCCCTGGCTACCTACTCTGGGCACATATATACCCCTGGCTACCTACTCTGGGCACATATACCCCTGCCTACATATATTGGGCACATATACCCCTAACTACATATACTGGGCATATACCCCTGGCTACATATACTGGGCACATATACCCCTGACTATATATACTGGGCACATATACCCCTGACTATATATACTGGGCACATATACCCCTGGCTACATATACTGGGCACATACCTCTGGCTACATATACTGGGGACACATACCCCTGCCTACATATACTGGGCACATATACCCCTGGCTACCTGTTCTGTGGACATCTCTACTCCTGGCTACCTGTTCTGGGGACATCTATACTGCTGGCCACCTATACTGGGGCTACCTATTTTTGGGGAACCACTGCTGTCAGATTGAGTGTATTTTGGGGAACTGCTGCCAGGTGAGAGGTGTCTACCATATTAAGGGGGCATTCTGCCTATTTATGTGAAATGCTGTCTATTTATGTGCCTCATGACTGCTGAATTTGTCTTGTTGGGGGCCTCATGGTTACTGAATTTGTCTTGTTGGGGGTCTCATGATTTGTTGGGGGCCTCAAGATCGCTGAATTTGTCTTGTTAGGGGCCTCATGATTGCTGAATTTGTCTTGTTGGGGGCCTCATGATTGCTAAATTTGTCTTGTTAGGGGCCTCATGATTGCTGAGTTGGTCATGTTTGCTCATGATTGCGGAATTTGTCTTGATGGGGGGGAGCTCATGATTGCTGAATTTGTCTTGGAACATGCTGGAAGGTACCTACTGAGGGAGGGTGGGTGAGCGTGAGCCTGCTAACCTCCATGTACGTTTGGCTCCACCCATAACCACGCCCATATTTGGCCACGCCCCTTCACCTTAGGGGGCGCATTAATAGTCTTTGTCCCCGGGCGCTGAAAACCCTAGCTACGCCTCTGCACTAGGCAGGAGGTAGGTAGGGAGTGCGGTCACAAGGTGCCCAAGTGGACATTCTGTGGAGAGTAGTATATCTGGGTCAGAGGGCATGAGCACCAGGTACCTTTTCCCGCTGGAGTGCACATGTACTTCCGCACACATATTGCACCTGCGCCGACCCCGCCAACCAGGACTTCAGGAGCTTTTGCACTACTCCCCAAACACACAGTAGGTGTCAATTTTGCCATATTTTTAGCACTAAGGTAAACTTTGAAAGGAAATAAATATGGCAGCCAACATATCCCTCTTGCTTCACGTTCCCGTAAAGGCTGCAGTTGTTAAAGAGACTCTGTAACAACAAAAACCTCCCCTGGGGGGTACTCACCTCGGGTGGGGGAAGCCTCCGGATCCTAATGAGGCTTCCCACGCCGTCCTCTGTCCCTCGGGGGTCTCGCTGCAGCCCTCCGAACAGCCGGCGACTGTGCCGACTGTCATTTCAATATTTACCTTGCTGGCTCCAGCGGGGGCGCTGTGGCGGCTTTCCATTCCGAACTACACGGAAATACCCGATCTCATTCGGGTCCGCTCTACTGCGCAGACCCGACGGCGATCGGGTATTTCCGTGTAGTTCGGAGCCGACAGCCGTCAGAGCGCCTGCGCTGGAGCCAGGAAGGTAAATATTGACGTCACCGCTGCACGGAGGGCTGCAGCGAGACCCCTGACGGATGGAGGACGGCGTGGGAAGCCTCATTAGGATCCGGAGGCTTCCCCCACCCGAGGTGAGTACCCCCCAGGGGACGTTTTGTCGTTACAGTTCCTCTTTAAAGAGGAGCTGTCAGCCATACGATCTCAGAAAAAAACAAGACATATATAAGTAGATAAATACTAGCTCTGCTTACATAACATATGTATTGCACTGTCTATGTTTTGATTTTAGTGATTTTTCTACAGTAAAAAGGTAGAAAATCCTTCTTAGCATTCCCCATTTTAAGTGTGGCTATTTTGAAGCCAATCCTGATGTCATTCCTCCCTTACTCTGCCTGATTGTGTATGCATTGCCCACCCTTCAGTATAGAAAGTGCATTGTCTCAGCATGAGAAATATTTGCCAATCAGAGAGGAACAGAGGTGTGGGGAGGGAAAACAGGAGGGAAAGAGGTTTCAGCCAATCAGGCTGCATTAGTTAAGTCTGAGGGGAAGTAGAGAAGCAAAAAAGGACGTCGGGAAAAAAGGGCGCGTGGTGTAAACGATAAGCTGTATTATCGTTTATAAAAAATATTGTGGAGAATTTAGTTTACAAATAGTATTTTAACAATTTATAAATCATTAAATAATGTGTATGAAATCGGCAATTCTTAAAACGTTATCTGCCCTGTTTCTAAACTGAAACTTATAATTACGTTTGTTAAAAAAACAGTCATATTTGTTTAAACATTATAATTATATATTGTTATGAATAATCTTGATTTATCGTTTATTATTATAATAAAATGTGAAAATATTGTTTATAACAATGATATTAATATAAGTACATTCATAATAACTGTTGATTAGTATTATTAAAATTGTACTAAAACTATACCTAACCCTACTCTCACACAGAACCCTCCCTGTACCTACCCCTAACCCCTAGACCCCCTGGTGGTGCCTAAACCTAAGACCCCCCTGGTGGTGCCTAAACCTAAGACCCCCCTGTTGGTGCCTAAACCTAAGACCCCCCTGTTGGTGCCTAAACCTAAGACCCCCCTGGGGGTGCCTAAACCTAAGACCCCCCTGGTGGTGCCTAAACCTAAGACCCCCCTGGTGGTGCCTAAACCTAAGACCCCCCTGTTGGTGCCTAAACCTAAGACCCCCCTGGTGGTGCCTAAACCTAAGACCCCCCTGGTGGTGCCTAAACCTAAGACCCCCCTGTTGGTGCCTAAACCTAAGACCCCCCTGTTGGTGCCTAAACCTAAGACCCCCCTGGTGGTGCCTAAACCTAAGACCCCCCTGGTGGTGCCTAAACCTAAGACCCCCCTGGTGGTGCCTAAACCTAAGACCCCCCTGGTGGTGCCTAAACCTAAGACCCCCCTGTTGGTGCCTAAACCTAAGACCCCCCTGTTGGTGCCTAAACCTAAGACCCCCCTGGTGGTGCCTAAACCTAAGACCCCCCTGGTGGTGCCTAAACCTAAGACCCCCCTGTTGGTGCCTAAACCTAAGACCCCCCTGGTGGTGCCTAAACCTAAGACCCCCCTGTTGGTGCCTAAACCTAACACCCCCCTGTTGGTGCCTAAACCTAAGACCCCCCTGTTGGTGCCTAAACCTAACACCCCCCTGGTGGTGCCTAAACCTAACACCCCCCTGTTGGTGCCTAAACCTAAGACCCCCCTGTTGGTGCCTAAACCTAACACCCCCCTGTTGGTGCCTAAACCTAACACCCCCTATGGATAATAATGTTTTACAAACATTAATAAATAAAACATTTAAATAAAAAAAATAGAATCATTTTTTTGGGTGGATAATAATGTTTTAGAAATGTTTTACAAATAGTGATTGTAAAAAATATATTGCAATTTACGTTACGTACTGATCGCTTTATTTGGTGAATAATAATGTTTTACAAACAGTAAGGGTTAAAATGTTAAATAATGTTTTAATTAAATAGGATAAACTAGCCGACCCGCAGCGTATCATACGCCGCATAAGGGGGTAGAGGGCAGGAAGGGGTTATTGGGCACAGTGGCGGGGAGGGGGGTCGGACCCCCCCTCACCTGGGTCCCCCATGTGCACTCCCCCTCCAGCTTAAGCTCAGCAGGACCCCCCCCCCCCCTCACCTGGGTCCCCCATGTGCACTCCCCCTCCAGCTTAAGCTCAGCAGGAACCCCCCCTCCCTCACCTGTGTCCCCCATGTGTGCTCCCCCTCCAGCTTAAGCTCAGCAGGACCACCCCCCCTCACCTGGGTCCCCCATGTGCACTCCCCCTCCAGCTTAAGCTCAGCAGGAACCCCCCCTCCCTCACCTGGGTCCCCCATGTGCACTCCCCCTCCAGCTTAAGCTCAGCAGGAACCCCCCCCCTGCCTCACCTGGGTCCCCCATGTGCATTCTCCCTGCAGCTTAAGCTCAGCAGGAACCCCGCCTGCCTCACCTGTGTCCCCCATGTGCGCTCCCCTCCTGCTTAAGCACAGTAGCAGCCGCCACTATTAGTAAGAGGCAGCGGGCGGGGATGCCTCACCTCTTCCGTGTTCCAGCGTGCGATCCACTGTTGTCACTTCCTGCAATGCTCCCCACTGTATTGGTGTAATTTGCCTTTTTAAAACAGTAGGAAATCTGCAATAATTCAGCGATAAGTTAACATTTTTAAATATGCAAATTATCCCTTTTCAACCTTAGTAATCCAAGCAAGCATCCAGAACCACTGGTGTATAGCAAGCTTATAGCTTTAAATTCTACACAGCTATATCAAACCCACATGTGACAGCCTGTTTCAGACTTTTGGTCCTCATCAGTACATGGCAGGGATTGATATGGCTGCATGAGATAGGGCTTGGACCAGTACAACAGAGTAACCAAGCAGCTCAGGGTGACCCAAACCACTCGGAATGTATAGGGGGATAAAAGGAACCAAAAAGACCTTCTACTAAAAAAATCAAAGCTTGGTGTAATTTGGCTTCTTAAAACAGAAGAAAATCTGCAATAATTCAGCTATAAGTGAACATTTGTGGTTACCCACAATGCACCGCTACTAAATATGCAAACTATTCCTTTTCACCCTTGGTAAGTCAAGCAAGCCTATGGGCCTGATTCACAAAGCGGTGCAAACTGTTTAGGACAGTTGTGCTAAACAGTTAGCACGTGAAGTGCCGTTCGCTGACTTTTGCGCGCACAAAGTGCCGCGATTTGCGTGATTGCGGTCTTTTGCACGCGCAATTTGCCACAAATCGCGGTACTTTGCACACGCAAAAGTCCGCGACTTTGCAAATTGTGCGCGCAAAAGACCACAATTGCGCGATTCACAGCACTTTCCATGCACAAAAGTCCACAAACGGCACTTCACGTGCTAACTGTTTAGCACACCCATGCTTAACAGTTTGCACCATTTTGTGAATCAGGCCCTATAGCTTTAAATTTTACACAGTCATATCAAACCCACATGTGACAGCCTATTTCAGACTTTTGGTCCTCATCAGTTCACAGCAGAGATTGATATGGCAGTATGAGATGGGGCTTGGACCAGTACAACAGAGTAACCAAGCAGCTCAGGGTGACCCAAATTACTAAGAATGTATAGGGGGATAAAAGGGACCAAAAAGCCCTCCTACTAAAAAAAGCAAAGCTTGGTGTAATTTTCCTTCTTAAAATAGAAGCAAATCTGCAATAATTCAGCTATAAGTGAACATTTGTGGTTACCCACAATGCACTGCTACTGAATATGCAAATTATCCCTCTTTGCCCTTGGTTTGATATGATACTACTTCTTCTTCTTGCTTGGACCAGCCCCTTCTTCTTGCTTGGACCGGCCCTGGGGGCAGGGCGCTACTTCTTCTTCTTGCTTGAAGGTTGAGGCACTTACTCTATTATATATATAGAAGATAGATAGATATATAGATTCCCCCTCCAGGCCGCCATGGATAGTGGGGGAATGATATAATTCGGCTTCCAGCGATTGCTGGAGGTCGAATTATTGTGTTTTTTAAGCAACTTCGGCTCCGTCTTCTGCCGGCGCTGACGTTACTCACTGAGCGCCGCTATAGACTGATTCCCATTACAGTCTATGGCGGCACTCGCTGCGCCCAAATCTAACAGTGCTGAAAAGCACTGCTCCACGACCGCTTTGCAGTATTGGTTTTTTGACCCTGCATAATTTGACATGCGAAAGCAAATGCATATTTGCATGAGCATTGCCTCATGAATAGTCAATTAGGCCAGATTTGCAAAGCCAGACTTGCTAGAATTAAGCCTCCTTTCCACAGACTGTTGATAGGCAGTGAAATGCCTCTCAAACTCTCTCAACTGCTCACTGCTGCCTAGTAACTGCTTGTTGCTGCCTGATAACTGCTTGTTGCTGTCTGATAACTGCTTGTTGCTGCCTGATAACTTCTTACTTGTGCCTGGTAACTGCTTGCTGAGCACACAGCTTAACAGTCCGTGGAAAGGAGGCATCAAACTTGGTCTTTGAGCACGCATAAATTTTCTCATGCAAAGTACTTCTTCTTCTTGCTGGAAGGTTGAGGCCCTTATTCAATTATGAATAGCCAATTAGGCCAGATTTGCAAACCCAGACTTGCTAGGGTTAAGCCTCCTTTCCACAGACTGTTGATAGGCAGTGAAATGCCTCTCAAACTCTCTCAACTGCTCACTGCTGCCTAGTAACTGCTCACTGCTGCCTAGTAACTGCTTGTTGCTGCCTGATAACTGCTTGTTGCTGCCTGATAACTGCTTGTTGCTGCCTGATAACTGCTTGTTGCTGCCTGATAACTGCTTGTTGCTGCCTGATAACTTCTTACCTGTGCCTGGTAACTGCTTGCTGAGCACACAGCTCAACAGTCCATGGAAAGGAGGCCTCAAACTT